>NC_045141.1:9568105-9655605 GCF_008831285.2 Nymphaea colorata | reverse complement strand
AATGTCCTTGTGTTGATCCCAGTATAAAGTCCTCCCAAGTGTTCTTTACCTTGGCATCTTAAAGTCACGAGCCTGTATGAGTAAGATCGACAGAACCATAAACAAAAATTCAGCCAAGAAAATATCTAAACCAATCCACTTAGAGAAAAGACTGCTCCAGAAAATCAAGTTTGCGTACTGGTACAAACAGTGCCCCATTTTCGGAAAGCAAAAAAGAAGTTAAGAAAGGATTCTTTCATTGTTTACAATTTTTATGCATCTTTACACCAAAACAAATATGAAGTTCAAAAAAGTTCAGATAAGCAGCACATTATCAAAAGCAGAACCTTCATATAATGGTGAAAGTTCACAAGAATGACCACTAAACTGAAGGGTATTTAGATTCCCTGCATTGTTGGCTGGAGTAGTTAGAGATGATTAGTATTTGTGGCCTTCCCAAAATTAATATCTAATTCATGCTAAACAAGAGTATTCCAGCAGTAAAATGTAGCTGAGACTGTCCATATAATATAGGGTTGCTACATCCAATGTCACTGATATAGTTTTAGGTTCCTGTTTCTTGTTCCTAGTATGAAATCAAGGCAAATTGATAGCAAAAAGAATGACTAATTGCTTGGTAAATTGTACAAATATGACTATGAGTATCTCTCCACAGATGTTGTCAATATATGTCTTGGAGGATGAACTCTTTTACAAGATAATACAAGTTAGGCGATGTCATATATGGTAAATTGGCTACTTCTATTAGCTTTTGAGATAGAAGATATGAACAAAGGTCTTAATGAAACTGGGAAGGGAAATCTATAGAAGCAATGCCTAGGGAGATTTGATGCAATGAACCAAAACTTTCTATATGCTTCTTATTGACAGGTCCCTCTTTTTCGGTTCTAGGTTTATGTATGATATGGTGATGCTGTATGTTTCATCAAGCATCTTCACAAGCACTGCACCAGCATTCAAACTAGGGCATTTTTTATTTTTCCTGAGAACTAGAGATCTTGTGCTTCATGATTTGAACATTTTGAAAATACTGTTCAAATCTATGATTTGTTTCCTCGTAATTGGGTTGTCTCTATTTCGAACCACGTTTTGACCAATATTTTGAAACAGGAACTTTGACAATGTCAAACGAGTCCATGGACTTGTATATTTTTATTTTAAAGTAAGCCTTTGATAAGCCTTTCAGAACAAGCACTTTTCACAATCTTGCATCAGTGCACAAACTGAAACAAGCTTTTGAATAAGACTTTTCACAAGCACCACTTTGACCAAATGTCATGAGCTCTTAGCATTCACAAACATTTCAAAACAAGCAACTTTCAAATCATATTTTGATCCAAACATGTATCTCTTACAATGTTGCATCAGTGTAAACACTGGAGCTTCTTTTATTGTCAAATGTTTTTAAAGTAAGTATTTTGGAACAAACACTTTTCATGATGTTGCACCAGCTTCAAACTGTTGCATCTTTTTGAACAATGTTTTAAACAAGCGTCATGCACCTCCATGACATCATACTAGGATTTCAAACTGGGACATCTTTTATATATATTTCAAACTAGATTTTCCTTTTCAAAAGTCCAAATTTCAAGATATCATCATTCTCAGTATGGTTGTTCGGCCCTTGCCACTAAGCACAACTCTCGACTCAATAGCAAAGAGAGGCACTGGTGAACACCCAAAATTTTCATTTTGACCAAATAATAAATTTACCCCTTCTTTTTTTTTCTCATTTTTCTTTTTTTACCCATTTTGTCTCTCTCCCTTCCATATTTTTTTCTCTCCCCTTATCTGTTCGTTCTATTGCTTTGTCCGTGTTCTCATGCTCTCCTCCTCGGCCTCCCTCAATATCCCAGCGCGCTTCACACATTGTCCAATCCAGGGCTTTCTAGTCAGCCTGCTTCTCCTCTTCTTTTTCTTCCATTTTCCTGAATTAGCAATTAGTGTTGGACAACATGAAGTGCTCTAATCCAATCTGTAGAAGATATAAATTGATTCAAATGAAAAAGCTTCTCATGCGGTATTATAAAAGTGAGACTCGATAGTTGATAAGAGTATCAGTTTCACCAACATTATGGTGGAGTTGCAAAGTGTTACACTGATGTTGGGTTGCATTTTTGCAAGTGCTCTATTGGATAAAGCGATGACAAAATACCAAAATTCCCTTGTTAAATCATTGAAACTAGAATCGAACAATAGAAAGCAGAAGTGTACATGAATCCATCACATCAATTCGTGAGTCTTCCACAATCTTTTATGTCAAATGATGGCAATCTCTCTTCAATAGGTGGAGTAGAAACTAATCTACAATTATATGTCTATGGGACCACTAACATATACATATAGTGAATTTTTAGAATGGCCCTATCAATAGATCCAAAATTCGTTTCGGGTATCCATATATATGAAGTGACTCATACTCTCATAAATGATAATTAGACCCAACCCAATTGATCACAATTATGGGCTGTCTCTTAGACAACATGCAATGCATAAATATGATAATAACAGGTCCACACTTAAATTCCAAAAATCTTTCACTTATGTCAAATATATTAGTTATATAATTATACATTGCAGGATAACCTTTTAATCTCAAAACCAAAATCTAATAAAGTGGCATTTCAATCAATCTCATCAATCATCACATTAACACAGAAGGAAAGTGGCTTTTGCTACATCAGCCATAACTAGACCCATAAAAAATCATATATGCAAGTATGACCAATAACATAGATCAAACATTGATATGTGACATGAAAATTACATGAAATATATTCAAATCATGCCTCTTCTAAACTGATCATACTTTTATATATTATGGAGATAAAAAAAAATAATCACAAAATGAAAGTGAAACTATCAACTGTATTTATGCATAAAACTAAATATAATGTATGTTTTTATTGCATAACAACATCTGAATTACAAACTCCTACTAAACCAATACAACATTAAGTGATAAAACTCATGTGAGCAACATGGTTTTGAACGACCTTGGGTGCTAAACCTTTAGTGAGTGGATCCACAATCATAGAGTCTTTCCCAATATATTAAATAAACATCTAACTATTATGAATTCTTTCTTTAGCAACAGTGGCGTAGCCACATGGTAGCTGGCCTCACAAAATTAGTTTAATATATATTTTAATGTTTGGATATATTTGATTGTTATACATGTAAGTGCCCTAAAGAAATTAAAGGTATTGAATGAGTGCCCCCACCAAAAAAAAATACTGGCTCTACTAGTGTTTAGCAACAAGAAATTTGATGTAAAATTGATTTGACTTTAACAAACATCTATTGTTGTTGAAATATTGGACTATCGAGTTATTGTTACATAATGTCATGGTCTTTCAATACTATACAAAATGCACAACCCTATGACAAAATTTTGTGTAAATATTTCATGATTTGATGTCTCATAACATGCTATAAATTCCTCAGCGATAGTAAAAGTAGTAATGAGTGTTTATTTAACACTTTTTCATGATATAGCTCATTGAGCCAGCATATAAATATAACCCAATGTTGATCTATGATTATCTTGGCAACTTGTGAAGTTGGAATCTAAATACTCAATTACCTTCAACTGGTTTGACTTCTTGTGTGTGAGCATAAAGTCTTTCATTCGTTATAAATATTGGATTACCCATTTGACTGCTCTTCAATGATTCATAGCAGGATGACTGAGATGTCTGCCCAAAATTCCAATGTGATGTATAAAATATTTTGATGTGTACAGACCTAAGCATATATCAAACTCCTTATGGATGATAAATAGAGAATCAATCCCATCTTTTTAGCTGCAACTGTATTCTTAAGAAATTGATTGAAATTAAATTTGTCCCATTCAGCAACAAGTGTATCTCCTGGTTTATAATCCTTTATGCAATGTCTCTGAAGTGCTTTATTCATATACCTCTTTTGCAACAATCCAACAAGACATCAAAAACAATCTTAATATATATAGATCCCTAATAAGGAAGATATGTTAAGAAGATCTTTTATTTCAAATTTTTTTGCTAAAAAATTCTTAATGTTGTGCAATAAGTATATATGATTACTGGCAAGTAATATGTAGTCAACCTTGTATAAGACTCTTATCTGGGCAGAAAGGCAAAGTCTATCCATCAAATGTGACTTGTTACATGATGAAGTGAGAGTTATACTTTTCTTATGGTACACTCTTTTTTTATGTGTCCTTTACCGTTATGGAAGCGGCAATATGATTTATTGTTCTTATTTTTCTTTTGCTTCCTAATGAATGAAGAACTGGCTACAACTTCTTTAGTTGCTATTTTTTTTCTTGACCTTCAAGCTAGTTGTTAGTGAGTACTCCTTGTGCTATCATACCTTGTCCTTTCTTCTTTTTTGTACATTGTATGAAATGAGCTCATTTAGAGTTCATTTCTCCTTTTGATAGTTGTAACTGATATTAAATTAACTGAATAGTGCAGAAAGGCAGAGTAAATATACATAGAACATTCAAAATCGCCCTAGTTTTAGCACTCCACTTTCAAGGCAAGATTGGACATTTCATAATGTGCTTTCTTATATTCCTCTTTTCCTTGTACCTTGGTGAAATAGGTCTTCCAAGAAGAGCATTTGTTTCATTTTTTCATTTTACTTGAGAAACATCTTGGCACTAGTCTCTTTTGAATTAGTGCCCCTAAAATGTTCTGATATTGCGTTCATGATCATTAGACTTATGTGATTTGAACATTTTTAGTTCTCAAAGTTCCACTTGTTCTTGTAGGAACTTTTATTCGTCACAACAGGTGACCATGATATCATAATAACCTCTTTCACTTGAAATTTGAATCATGCAACTTAAGGATGAAATTGGTCTTGGCAGATATAATAGAAATAGGAGTACTAACTATACAAAGAACAATAAATAACTAAACATGCCCAAATCAAAACACATGTACTCATGAAATAACAAATAAATGAATTTATAAACAATGGTCAATTCCCACCACAAGGTGCTAGTGCAATATTAATATCCAGTCTTTGGACTGTACTATAAATTACAGGTAGTATTCTTGGTCAACAGTGAATTAGACTATCTTGTCAAACAATGTCTCTTTTTTTGGACCTATTCATTATTTACATGGAAAACCCAAAAATCAACCTATATTTATTGTTTTGCATGCTGAAACTCCGCCAAGTCGCAGCATTCCTTTGGGTCAATTACTATTTTGCATTCATTTAATCACACTACTATTTAATGTTTTAAACAAATAAACTCATAGATAGAGACACTTTGGTGACATAATGCATAAATTTACTTATTCGTGAATAATATATATGACCAAAGATTATATTGTCCAAATATTTATCTAGTACATGAACAACTTTAAATAATAAGAAAAAATGCTAAAAGAAACCATGAATAATTATAACGACACCATAAAATGCCCTGAATCAGTCCCAAAACTAATGAACCAATCAAACAAGCCTAACCTTGTACCAAACTAAAAAAACCGAATAAAAAACATGCTTGAACCCCCTAAAAAACCCTTGAGTTGACCTAAAAATAGTGGACATTGGTAAAAAAAGGGTAAAACTTGGTTCAAAGCTCCATATCAGTTTGAAAGTACGCTAAACTGGTTACAAAACTGCATGCTGTAGGGAAGACCTTGAACCGGTTTGAAAATAAAATGAACGGGTAAAAAAATTCTGAAGCAATCCAAAATCGAGAGAACTGATCCAAGAAGCACTGAACCAACTCAGAACAATCTGTACTACTTCATAAATTTAAACTAGTTCAAAGAAGAAAAAACAGGGTTGGCTTAGACCGAGTCGATTCATAATGGATTGGATATGGATCCAGACCTATATCAGACATGATCGGATCTAGAACCAAGATTAGTCAGATCCAGGTCGACTTAAAATGATCCAATCGATTTTTTTCCCTTTCTCGGTTTTGGGAAAGGTTCGAATTTAGAGCCGCAATACTTGGCAGAAATAGATTCCCCTGTAACCAGCCACTAGACATCGTGTGGTTGCCGGCAGCCCGCCACCTCACCAACCGGAGGCTGAGAGAGGCGGCACCCAACCCCAGCCACTACTAGTGAAGGTAGCGAAGGAGCCATGCATCGGGTCTGACATTGCATGTTGTTTTTATGCTACACATTTATGCCTGATCTATGTCATTAATCTATTAACATATGTAACCATTGATCACTATAGTTACGATTAACATAGCAAAAGTTGTTTTGGTTCCATGTTAATATGATCATTTATGAGATTCGTTGAAATGATACTCTATAAGATTTTGGTTTTGAGCTCATAAGATTATCTTGGAATATATAATTATATAAATAACATACTTGACCCAAGTGTGAAATTTTTGGAACTTAATTGTAAGCCTGCATTTATTGATCTTAGATTTATACGCTGCATATTGTTTGAGGGATAAATTCGTAATTGTGATCAATTAACTTCGGCTAATTGTCATTTCTAAGAGTATAGGTTACTTCATATGTGTGGATATAAGATATGGATTTTGGATACGTTGATGGGCTGGATGTAGGAATTCACTACAAATATATGGCAGCAGCCTCCATCATCATATATTTTTATATTAGTTTCTCCTCCCCCCATTGGAGAGAGACTGCTATTATCTGGTGAAGACGCTGTGGAAGACTACCCCACATTGACACGCGATGGATTATGTTGTTCGATTCCGATTTCCATGGTTTAGCAAGGACATTTTTGTATTTTGTCATGGCTTTCACTAACAATTTCTTTTTAACAAGAAAACTAATATACAAATTTTGATCCCTATGGTAGACGCAAGAGGCCATGTATGAACCTACCTGCTGCAAGCGTTTGAAGAGAGCACACAATGAGAGATTTGCTGACAAGAGAACATAAGGGAAACCACCGAGAGAGAGACATGCATAGAGAGAAAGAGACCCCCAACAAACTGAACTAAGAAAAAACAAATCTATCCCTGCTAAATCATGAAAATTGGAATTGAACAACAAAAGCCGAAAGTGCACATAAACCCTTCGCATATTGATTTTGTGCGAAGTCTTTCACAAATTTATGCTAGATAGGAGTCTCTCTCTGATGGGGAAATAGAAACTAGTTTTAAAATGTATGCCTATAGGGACCACTACCATATATTTATAGCCAATTTCTGGATCCAGCCCAACAATAGATCGAAAATCCAAATCTGGTACCTATACATATGAAGTGACTCATCCTCTCAAACGTGAAAATTAGACCCAATCCAATTAGTTACAGTTATGGGTCTATCCCTCAGACAGTATGCAATGTATAAGCTGATAATAGCGCATGCAGACCCGCACTTAGATTCTAACGTGTTCATCCTAGATCAGCTCTTCTGGGTGGAATCAAGTTACTTTGCATCTTCATCTGCATCTATTGGCATCTGCTGTGGCTGGTCCTTCATCTTCTTCAATTGATCCCTGTATGCTTCATCTCCATGCCTCATCCACTCCTTTTTTGAAAGGGGACATCCCCAGTGGCATCCAGGGTAGCAATCACCTCCCCCTTTCAAAAAAATTGCCGCTTTCAAAAGACATTAAGAAACTATATGAAAAAAATGAATCAATATAAATAGGCAAGGGGGGAGAAAGAGCAACAGGAACGTGCATGCTCTAAACAATTGGGAGACTATAAATTATATTCTTATATCTAATAGTCAAACTTTGATATTTTAAATCACCTTTTGAAGCATTGGTGTGTTCATGAATTTAAAAACACTTATATGTATGAATTTACAGTCCATATCTACATACCAAAACTGCCAATGTGGTAAGAAATTAAATATTAAGCAAGAAAATTTACCTGATTAATGCAACATAATGTATTTTTTCCCATGTGTGTGTGATATATATATATATATATATATATATATATATATATATATATAACTACCAACAACTGAAATATTCTGATTTTTGTATCTCTAAAAAAAAGGGTATCCTCGAATGCTTATGGGTCAAACAGCAATGTTGTTATATCTTGGAACTTGATCCTTATATTTTCCAAAACATAAGTGTGAAGTAAATTAATGGTTATGAAAATGTCACAAATTCAAATCATACAAAAATTGAAGTCGAAGTCCAATGCAAGCAACAAGAAGTCCAAGACAGTTAGTGGCATTAATAGAGTTTTGAGGTGTGAACCGAAGGTAAGAAAAGCAAAATTGAAGCATTTATAAATAGTGTAAGAACATATTGATGTAATTTTTAATGCAAAAAATATAAAAGATTATAAGTACAAAGCATTAGAAGCAATAAAAGTAGTTCTCCATTTCAAGTGTTCATGAAAAATGTTTTACTAAGTAAACTAAGAATGATAAATCATGCTATGGCTACAAAAAGAGAAAATATCTAGAATGTATAGCCACAAGAGTAGTATTTTAAATATGTTCAGAAAAGTGGTCCTGACTTAAATTGTTGTGCATGATACCCAAATCATTTCTGCATTTTCAAGTTATGACCCTAAAATTGTTTTAGCAGACAAGCAAAAGGATGGTGCTTTCTGACTTCTATTTGTACCCTGAATCTATACTACGTAAAAGGCTTGAGAATTAAATTTTGAAGTTAGGATCTGACTACTTAAACTCAAACTAAAGCTCCATCCTCTTGGGTAGAGGATGGTGTCTAAGATATTTATGCTGGAGGAGGTCAAAATTTCTACAGTACCTTATTTCTCTTGGCATAACTAGTAAGGGCAACCTAGCACCAGCTTGCCTACAATAATTGAAAAATCATATCTATCAGCACCATGACTTGTCTACCAGTAATTACCCTGCTACCAAAAGGCTACCTAATCCAGAACTATATGACATCAAAGCGATGACATTTACAACTTTCATGATGATCTACTAGATTTAACATATTATTCAGTGATCATTTTATTTCTAAGTGTGGATGAAAACAAAAGAAAAAGCAAGTAGCTGAATGCAAAATTGAGGAGCAAAAACGCTTGAAACATTTTCTAGATGACAACTGAAATAAAAAAAAAAAGCAATTAGTAGATTTAGAATCCAACTATATTTTCATATTATCTGCCTCTTTAGAATCCAATTCAATTGTGTTTGATTATTCTAACCATGTACAAGTTTTTATCCTCCACTTACCTGCATTAATATGTTTTTAAAGACAAGAACATGTGAAATCCCTTTTGACATTATTAATTGTTTACTACTTCCATTTGAGAAAGCACTAACCATCTCTTGACTATCTTCAAAATTCCTGTCCTATTTCTTCGTCAATTATTTTTATGCTTTTTAGTGATTTGAAATTATTCTTGTACAACTTTGTTTGCATCCCAAAATTTTCATTTATTTTGGAGTGCTCCAGAAAAATGAGGTTTTGTTTTGAAATAGGAAAGAAAGGGACTCCCCCATCGGAACGATGATCAACCGTTCCCGGCGCCTTTACCGGGGGTAATCAATCTAAGGGCTATGTTTACCATTGATGCATTTCGTTTTAACTTAAACATCTTTTTTATTCTATATGGGGGATAGAAAAATATTGAAAGTTTGATGTTTCAAACTTTTGAAAAGTCTCTTGAAGAGTTGCTTGAGAATGTGAAATATTTTGGAGAAAACTAAAATTGAAAAATATCATTTGGACAGCTTGAGAAATCATTTTCAAGTCATTTTAGTGTTCTCTTAAGACTTTAAGTAGATTTGAGATTTTGCTCTAATTCGGTTACCATCTAGTTAGAGCTCCATCTTGTCTTGCTTAAGTTCTTTGGAGTGGTGCTTGTGATCGTAAGTGATGTTGAGTGAAGGTGAAGGCATGGATGCATTTATATTATATGATTGGAAAATGTAAAACATTCCTACCACAACATTCATCTAAAGTCATTCCTACCACAACATACATTTAACATTTTTGATTTTATAACTATCATATATAAGAAGGAAACATTTTTGAAAGTATATTGAGAGTATATTGAGGTTGTACACCATCAAGCATGAATCCAATATTGGGTCATTACTTGATTTTTTTTGTCTAACTAAAATCGGTAAATAAAAATGATCTTAAACCATATGAGAAAATATTTGAAAGGATGGAGAAGATGAAATATTCCCATAGGAAGAAAGAGAGATAGGGAAAGAGATTTCAAAGAAATTTAAATGGAAGATTTTGAAATAGGAGGAGATACATATTCTCTATATGAATGTATACATATTTGTATAAGCTTTTGAAAATGAAGTCCTAATTTAAGTAGGAGGGGAAAGAGAAGTTTTTAAAAGAAAGACAGATAGGAAAAGAGATAGAAAGAGATGCACATACATGTGTATATACCATTACATATACACATATATGGAAGTTTGTAAAAATGACATTGATTTGAATAGAAAGAGAAATTTTAGAATCAAATAAATTGAGATACACACACACACACACACACACACACACACATATATATATATATACATATATATATATATATATATATATATATATATATATATATATAAGAGTTTTGTAAATAAAGGCATTTGACTTGAAAAGAGAAATAGAAGATTCTAACGAGAGAAAGTAGAACATTCATATATATATATATATATATATATATATATATATATATATATATATATATATATATATATATATATATATATATATATATATATATATATATATATATATATATATATATATATATATACGAAAATTTGTAAAATAAAACATGTAAACATAGAGAGAGAATGATAAAGGGAATCATCATGTGCACATATATGTACATAACATGTATATACATATGTGTCTTCATGAGATTAGAAATAAAGAAACGGCCGACTTTAAGTTTGATGTAGGTCGAAGGAAAGCTTGAACTCATGTAAGGGCCTAAGCTAAGTCTCTAAAGCCACATTAGAGAGGGTATTCGCTTTCAAAATTTTTTTGTAAAATATGATTTATATTTAAACATATAACATAGTCATTTTGTTCGTTATAAGGGAATATGTTGTCTTCCACCATTGGGTATGGAAGAGAACCAAACCACATGATAAGGCGCTCATTAAGGTTCCTAATCGGATGATTAAAAGGAAACTATCGAACAAAATGACATGCAAATGCACACTAAAATGTACATATTTCGTGACGGTTTTTTCCGGGTTGGACAAGTCCCAACCTCAAAAATTAATATGAAGATGAAGATAAAGAACCCCAAACCACACTCTTATTTCTACCATACATTCACATATAAATGGAAAACCAAGCAACTATGCATGGATAATATATAGACAATATTCAAGGAATGAAAGAGAGAGAGAGATAAAGAGAGATGATGATGGAAAGAAAAAGGTTCAACTAGGAGGGAGGACATCATGTAACTATGAAATGATATACCATCTCATCTTCTCATGCTCCAATTGCACTTGAGCATAGCCTCTTGTCTCTAAAAAAATTGATTGAGTGCTATCTCCTTTGGCCATAGGGAGAAGAAGATGAGAAGAAAATGAAGACAGAAAACAATGTTATATTCAATAAAAAAAGAAAACATGATTTAATCATGGAATAAAAGATCATCTCATCTTTCCACACTCCCGGTGCATAGCGTCATGTCTCTAAAGAAAAGAGATTGAGTACTATCTCCTTTGGTCATTGAGAGGTGAAGATGAGAAGAAAATGAAGAAAGAAAACAATGTTATATTCAATAAAAAAAGAAAACATGATTTAATCATGGAATAAAAGATCATCTCATCTTTCCACGCTCCCGGTGCATAGCGTCATGTCTCTAAAGAAAAGAGATTGAGTACTATCTCCTTTGGTCATTGGGAGGTGAAGATGAGAAGAAAATGAAGAAAGAAAAACAATGTTATATTCAATAAAAAAGAAAACAAGATTTAATCATGAAATAAATGATTATATCATCTTTCTATGTTCCTGGTGCACTTGAGCATAGCCTCTTGTTTCTAAAAAAAAGAGATTGAGTACTATCTCCTTTGGCCATAGGGAGATGAAAATGAAGAAAGAAAAACAATGCTACATTCAATAAAAAAGAAAACATGATTTAATCATGAAATAAAAAATCATCTCATCTTTCCATGCTCCTAGTGCACTTGAGTAGGGCCTCTTGTCTCTAAAAAAAGAGATTGAGTATTATCTCCTTTCGCCATAGGGAGATGAAAATGAGAAGAAAATGAAGAAAGAAAAACAATGCTATATTCAATAAAAGAGAAAACATGATTTAATTATGAAATGAAAGATCATCTCTTCTTTCCATATTCTCGGTGTGCTTGAGCGTAACCTCTTGTCTATAAAAAAAAAAGAGATTGAGTGTTATCTCCTCTGGCCATGGGGAGTTGAAGATGAGAAGAAAAGAAAATGTGAGAGAAATGAGAGGGATGATGATAACATACCTATAAATGAGAAATGATTTAGGAAAAATGAAAAAAAATCCTTGCTTGATATAATCTTGGACTTACCTTGAAAGAATCTCCAAGATGATGAAGAGGATGTCTCCAAGAGAGTTGTAGTTTGCCCGAAGTTGGAGAGGAAGAAGAAAAATGGAAAAAGGAAGAGAGACAGAGAGAACTATGGGAGAAACTCAAAGTGTTCAAGTGATAATACACTAGAGTTTCTCTAAGGGCTAACTCTTACCCAAGAGAGGGAAATTGGGGGGGTATTTATAGAGGATTTTTGAGCTAAAACCCAAAATTCATACTAAATGAAATTTTATAACATTTTCATCTGAATTTCAACTAATTTTCACTTATTTTCAATTTTTTTGTAAAAGAAATGGGTTTGAAATAAGTGGGATTGGCCATTAGAACTGCAAACACCATTTTGGCGTGTGGGCAGGGTTGTTGCCCACCCAACGAGACCAAAACCGCCCTCTAAAGAGTGGTTTTTCATCAAAAAGGAAGGGGAAAAGGGCAGGCAACAGCACCGCGCGCTATCACGCTACCACGGCACGTGAGGTCATGCACGATGCGACGCCACGTGATCGGTACACGTGATGTTGTGCGCAATCGTTCGATCGCGTGATAATGACGTGCGATCGTGCGTCGCACGTGCGAGGTCGCAAAATTTTATATATATATATATATATATTAAATAAAAAAAATTAACAAAATCTAATAAAATAAATATGAAATAAATATATTGTTTAAACGTTCATTTTTATTTAAAATATGTAAATGAAAAGTTCTTTGTTAAAAAAAAAAGGGCGGTCGACTCCATTTTGAGCGACTCCGAGCTCTTTCCAAATTTGATTTTCGTTCAATCGGTTGTCGACTAGTTTGAGCATGCGACTTGGGTTTAAAACTCATTTTCACGTGAGAAATAAGTTTTTCAAACAAAGAGAAGGTCATTGCATGCGCGATGCTCAAATTTTGTTGTTTCGAACTTAATTTCTAATTTTGGGTTTGAAATGCTCAATTTGGATCTGAACTTGGGTTTTGGATCTAATTTGGATCTTCAAAAATTTTAAAAAAATTTGCGGTGATTACAGATGCCTCTCTTTGTTACTAAGCCGGTGCTAGCCGTGCTTAGTGACAAAGATAAGCACCACAAATTTTTCAAACAAAATATGTGCAAAATAATGTTTTAGGCTTATCTCCTCACCTCAGGGGTTGTTTGAGCTTAAATCGCAAGTTTAACTCCTTACCTGCATGGGTTTGCCGATTTCAAATTCAGGTTTAACCCCCCTGAATGGGTTGCCTTGAATTACATCACAATTTGAACCCTTTAACTACATAGGTTGCTTTGGCTTACAATACAGGTTTAACCACTTTACCTGCAAGGGTTGCTTTGGCTAGCATTGCAGGTTTAACCCCTTGCCCGCATGGGTTGCCCTCATATTGTAGGTTTTATCCTTTACTTGCACGGTTGCTTCGGAAAGCCCTTGGCCAAACGGCCAAGTTGCACTTGCTCCATAAGATTCCCTTGTCTAATGACCCTCTTCCTGATGGATAATGATGATTGTGAAAGAAAGACGTGTCACAAAAGCAATTCAAAAAAAATGCCCCAGTGTAATTGTCATGTTTTACGACTAGGAAGAGTCCAGATAGAATGGTAGGTTGAATGTGAAAACATAAATTTTTGACATTGATTTAGAAAATGAGTACAAGAGGACTAGGCATAGAATTTCTTGAGGTGAAGGCCATTAACAGGATCGACAAGTTCCACCCATCAGCACTAATCAGTCGGTATGAATTACGGGGCAAGGCTTCTTTAATAACATATGGGCTTTCCCAGTTTGGTGCCCACTTACCACATGGCTGTCCTTTAAGGTACATCACATATCGTAGGACCAAATCATTCACTTTAAACTGTCTGTTGATAACTGACTTGGTAAATTTTCTAGCCACCCTTTGGCAATAAGCTTTAGCATGTTTAGCTGCTTTTAGCCTCCTTTCATTTAGTAAATCGAGCTGCATTAGTCTTTTCTGTTGATATTGAGTTAGAAGAAGTTTTATGAAAGAAGCGAACTTTAAAGTGGGTTTCAAGACATGTAATGGTAGAACCACTTCTGTTGCATAGACTAGTTCTGCTGAAGTAGTATTAGTTGGAGGTCTCATAGTTGTGTGATATGCCGATAGAACGTTATGCATCTTTTCATGCTAGTCTCTTCTAGTTTCTACTGTCCGCTCCAGGATGCGGATCAGGATCTTGTTGGTGGCTTCGGCTTGCCCATTGCATTGGGGGTAATAAGGAGCTGAAAAATGACGCATGATGTGGTACTGGCTGCATAACTGCCTCAACTTTTCATTCTTGAAATGAGTCCCATTGTCAGATACTATATCATGAGGGACTCCAAATCTACAAAGAAGATTTTTGTGAATGAAGGACACTACATGACATCCTTCCACTGTTCTGAATGTGACGACTTCCACCCACTTTGTAAAATAGTCTGTTGCAGTAAGAAAATATTTATGGCCATTGGAAGCTGTAGGGGATATTGGTCTGACTACATCAAATGCCCACATTGAAAATGGCCAAGGAGATGTCACAGAATGCAAGTGAGAGGCTGCGGCATGGATCACTGGAGCATGCAGTTGACATTCTTTGCATCTTTTGACGCATTGGTGACAATGTTTTTCCATAGTAGGCCAATAATATCCAGCTCGAATTATCTGCTTGGTGAGGGTTTGGTAACTAACATGGCCCCCACAGCCTCCTTGATGTGATGTTGCGTTGACTTCCCTTGCCTCATCTTCATCAAGGCACCAAGAGTATTCAGTACTAAATCCACGTCTGTATAGCACTCCTGCGAGAATAAAGTACATTGTTGACATACGCTAAATTGCTTTCTGTTCACTTTTGGACATTCCAGTCGGGAATTTTCCGCTTTCAATGTACCTTTTGATGTCATGGTACCAAGGCGTATTCCTCTCTTGGATATGATGAACATGTGTCATTGTTTCAAAAGCAGAGTGTTTCAATCTTTCAATCTCAAAAGAACAGATCGTTTCATTGGTTCGAAAAGTGTTGGTGGATCGTAGGCTCGCGAGGCCATTCGCAATAGGGTTACCTTCTCTCTTTATGTGAGCCAGTTGTATTTCTTCAAACTGATGGATCAAAGAGGTAGCGATCTCTTGATATGACACCAACTCTTCGTCTTTGACTTGCCATTTTCTTTTCACTTGGTTTATAATAAGCCGAGAGTCGCTGAAGGCATGCACCCTTTTCTCTTGAAAACTTAATAAAGAACGAAGTACTTGTATGAGGGTTTCATATTCAGCCATGTTATGAGTTCATGGAAAGTCAAGTTTCAAAGAATACGGGATCATTTCATCTTTCGGAGTGATGAGTAAGATACATATGCCTACTCCCATCATGTTTCTAGACCCATCAAAGTACATCTTCCATATCAGAACCATCTCCAATCTTAGAACACGTTCATCTGAAAACTATGGTTTGTTCTGATTTCTTCATATTGGGGGAAGTCTGCTAATTGATCTGTAATTTTTTGTCCTTTGATTGACTTCTGAGACACATATTCAAGATCATATTGTATTAGCAAAACTTGTCATTTGGGGATGTGTCCATTAAGGAAGGTTTGTTCCGAGATGTACTTGAAAATATTAAGCTTGGAGAGGATCTTGACTTCACAAGCAAGTAAATAATGTCTTAGCTTCTGACACATCCAAACCAATGTTAAACAAGTTTTTTCGATTGGAGAGTACTTCTTTTTATACTGAACAAAAGTTTTGCTAATGTAATAAATTGCATGTTCGATGTGACTTCCTTCCTCATATTGCGCCAAAAAGCCGCCACATGCTGACTCATTCATTGTGATGTAAAGCAGCAATGGTCTACCCAACACCGGGGGTTTTAGAATTGGCAGATTTAGAAGGTATTTCTTGATCCTTTCGAATGGCTGTTGGCATATCGATGATTTCTTTAGCTTTGGTAAGATCCATTTCGATCCCCTTCTTACTAACCATGAAACCAAAGAGCTTGCCAGACTCAACCCCAAAGACACATTTTTGAGGATTCAAGCGAAGCTTGTACTGTAAAAGCCTCTTGAATACTTTGGCAAGAGTTTCAATGTGATCTTCTCTCATCTTGGATTTAAAAAATATGTCATCGATATATGCATCCATGATTTTATGCATTTGGTCATGGAAGATGGCAGTCATGGCTTTTTGATAAGTTGCTCCAGCATTCTTCAACCCAAACAGTATTACCGTGTAACAAAAAGCGTCCCAGAGTGTAGTAAAAGTGGTCTTGGGTTGATCTTTGACTGTTAATTTGATCTAATTATATCCTGAATATCCATCCATAAAGAAGAACATGGCATGGCCTGCAGTACTGTCTACCAAAAAATCAATGTTTGATTGAGGATAATCATCCTTCGGTGTGGCTTTGTTCAAGTCTCGGAAGTTGATGCACAACCTAACTTTGCTATTTTTCTTGGGGACAACCACGATATTAACCAACCATTCTGGGTAATCGAAGGCACGAATGAATTTTGCTTTTAGTAAGTCCTCTAATTCCTCTTTTACAGGCCCTTCTAATCGAGGATCAAGCTTGCGCAACTTTTGCTTAACTGGCTTGCAACTAAGATTTAAGGGAAAACGATGTTCAACCAATTGGGGGTCTAAGCCTGGCATATCGTCATAGGTCCAAGTAAAAGCTTCTTGGTTGCTTATAAGAAAGTCCACCAATCTTTTCTTCTCATCCACTGACAAACTAGTGCCAATTTGAAGGATTTTATGATTTCACTGGTCTCAATATTAATCTCTTCAATTAGGTCACTAACCAAAGATCAGGGATGTTCTTGTTTCTGAATCTGAGTTAATTCTGGTAATTCTGACTTAGGTACTGTCATAGAATCCATTTCACTGATTGCTTGTTCGATAAATGATTTTCAGAAGGACTTCCGAGGAAAAAGAAGAAATTGGGACATGTTGAGTTCTGACATCCTGTAAAGAGGATAAAGGAAAGAATTGGACGAAATTAAAATTGACAACAAAAGATTACTTGCATTGCGTAAAAAAAAAAGTTTTTTGTTCATAGAAGGGGTCCTCTCAGGAGACCAGACAAAAAGAAGTTCAAGATTCCAAAATTCATGGGAGGATTGCAAACAAAGTGAATACTATCAGCCCGCAATATCTTCTTCAAATTTCTTCATGATATCCTAGTCCTCTGGTGTTCATCTGAAAAGACATATGGATTGACTCTAGGATGCCATCTTCGTTCTTCCTGAGGCCAGTGAATGGACGATAGCTACCTTTCAAAAGCAACTGAAACCCCTTAGGATTTTTTGTGAAATGAACATACAAAGGATGTTCTTGGTAACTTGCATAATTGCTTGAAATAGTATAAGCATTCCTAGATTATTCGCCTATCTCCATGTTTTGCATCCATTCTTCCAAAGGCCTGTTCTTCGTCGTTCTTATGTTGGGTACGTCCACCGACTCAATCGGCCTAGGGAGCATTGGTTGTACTAACCTTTCAATTGGATCCTTAGCACGTATGGTGATGACTGATTGGCCAGAATTCTATTTGAGGCATTGATGAAAAGTGGATGGGATTCCTCGTACTTGGTGAATCCAAGGTCATTTCTAAAAGTAAGTTATATGATGGCGACACATCCACCACATGGAATACAATGTGATGGCTAGTATTTTTTATGGTCACGTTCATATCGATGGTACCTTTGTTGTTCATGCCTCGGCCATCATATCTGTATATCTTGATATTATTAGAGTGATATTTGTCTTTACAAAACCCTAAAGTTTTGGCCGTAAGATCAGGACAAATATTCAGGCTACTTCCTCCATCAATTAACACATGTGACACAGTCATTCCATAGATCTTAACGACAATGAAAAGAGCATCTTCATGGTAATATCCCCATTTTGAGAGGTCCTTCTCTGAAAAGGTAATTGATTGGTCCTTAAAGGGTCGAATCCATTCTCCCTCAACCATACGCTCTTTCAAGGGGAAAACATCCAAGTAGCATGGATCTCTATCTGAGGAGTCATTTGATGATTCATCGCCTTATAGGATAAAAATCCTTGGAATCATGGGAAGTTTCTTGGGTGAACTTTCTGTTATGTCGTTGATCATAGCAAATGAAATCCAAAGGTTTTTTACCTCGATCTGCCACCATGACTTTGTGCGAACCACTTCTCATACAAGGTCGGATGTGCTCTTGTGGATGATATGGGACCTCGATCTGCCACCATGACTTTGTGTGAACCACTTCCCATACAAGGTCGGATGTGCTCTTGTGGATGATATGGGAGTTGAGTGCTTATGGTGATTGTGGCTACTGCCGTCTTCCCGTAATCAAGAAATGGATTCCTTAATCTCAGGGGTGCTATCATCACAAATCTTGTGATCCTTGTTGATGAAGTCTTGAATAATATTTTTGAGGACAAAACAATCCCCGGTGTCATTATCAGGGGTACGATGAAACTTACACAGTTTCTCTTTATTTCCTCCCATCATTTTCGGAGGCTATGAGACTTTCGGTAAGACGATAGTTCCTTTGATGAGGAGGTATTCCAAGATCTTCTAATGAAACTGACTGAGATGAATGAATTTTCGGTCATAGCCCCAGTCTGGGTGTTTGTTTTTCCTTTCATCGTCGCCTTTGGAAAACTACGTGTTCTTCTTGTGAGTGACTTCTTTGACCTGCTTATAGCTATTGCCATGGTCCTTTCCAATGCTAGCATTGGCTATAAAGTGTGCAGACGACTGTGCCTTTCCTCATTTCTTTCCGTCTTCTTTGTATATAGGAGCAACAACAAAATCTCCTTCCTCAATTCCTTCTTCTATTGAGTTTGCTTGTTCAATCAACTCAGCAAAACTCTTGACCGAGGCATTGCGGATAAGACTTTTCAAGGGCTGGGCAAGATTTTTCTTGATGAGTGATAATGCTTGTGTCTCAGAAATTGGCTCCTTCATCTTATTGCATTGAATTCTCCATTTTTGGATGAATTCTCAAGACTTTTCTCTTTGTTTCTGACGGAGACTGCAAATAATACTGAGGGTTGGAGCCATGGGAGCATTTTGTTTAAATATTTCGACAAACATGTTAATCAATTTGTCAAATTCCTTCAGCTCGACTGGGTTAACATTTTCGTTGTACCATTGTGTGGCGATGCCTTCAAGACCTCTTGAAAAATATCAGAACAAAGCTCTGTTATTTGTCTGAATTTTGTAGCAATCATTGAAAAAGGTTGAAAGATGAACGTGTGGGCAGTGGTTCCATCATATTTGACGAACTCTCTGGCAAGCCTTTCACGTCTTCATCTCCTTCAATGGCAAGGTAGTAGTCCTCACATGAGTATGAACGTTTTCCCCTTCCCCTAAACTCAAGATTGTTCATTCTTTTCTCCATTTCATAGAATCTACGCTTAGTCGGACTTTCATCATCACTTGATTCGACCAATTCTAACTTGGTCTTTTTCTTCTTGCCCTTGATCTCCTTCACATTTTCTTCAGAATTCTCACTGTCTGAGCTACTGCTAGGGATGTACTTCTTGGTGTTTTTGCCTTTCTTCGTAGGCTTTCTCTTCCTTTTGGGTTTCTCTTTTGAACTTTCAGTGGTGATAGGGCTAAGAGAGCTGCTTTTTGCCATAATTTATTTTTCCTTTTTGCTTTTCTTTGTTGACCTTTTCTTCTTGAGAGGAAGTAGTTCGGTTTCTTCTTTACTAGTTGTTGAATCTGAACCCAAATAATTTTCATCCTGATCTGTATGAGAAGACTTGTTGTTTTTCTTCTTTCTTTTCTGCTTGGCAGCCTTTTCATTCTCTAGTTCTAGAGTAACCATCAAGGCCCTTTGCTCTTCTTGCTACCTTATGAATCACTCCATAAACAAACAGAACATATGGTAACCTTCTGGCTCAATTGCTGAGAGGCCAAGTGTTTCTGGCCGGAGTTCAGAAAATGACACCTAGTTTTGAGGAGCCTGTTTAGCTTGCGATCTGGTTTCAACCATCTTGTTGGCTTTCAAGTATTCACCTTGACACAAGAGAAGGGGAGCTATTGGAGGGAAAGGATGACAAAATGAAGGTTTATATCGCATTAAAACTTTCAAAAGTTACATCCAAAGAAAACACTAACAAAGACGACATAAGGAGTACAAAGTTGATGATATAAAAAAAAAATTAGGGAATGATAGATGGTGGTCGGTTGGCATCCCACCACTTGGCATATTCCATTTTTACCACTGGGTCTGTGTGAACCAGGTGTATGAGATCTGTGTCTTCCATTTTTGTCGGGCTATTGCAAACAATGTCGCCCATTGAGGAGAACTAAGGTCGAATTCGAGAATTGATCATAAGGGAATGTGACACCACGTTGGAAAGAATACATCTTGAAGGATGACTCTAAAGGATAAAGATTTAGATTAGAAAAAGATTGACTGGGTTGACAAAGACAATATGAAGTAGAGGTACATAATGAGGTTGTAAGACATCACACAAGGTTTTATGCACATCCATATGTCATTTGAAATCATTTTCGTAGAAAAATGGGTATAGGTAACTAATTGAGATAATTTTGTGTCATGATGGTTCAATGTCAAGTTATGCTTATATACCTTAGCCGAATGACTTAGTACTAGCATAGATTCTTCTTTAGGCAATTAAGGGTAGGGTTCATCAACTTTTTCTTGATCGCTCGTTGATATACCAAAAATTACCACTTATAGTACTAACGATGGGGCTTTCCTGCCCAAGGTGTGGTCTAGTTGTAAGGCTTAGTCTTGTGTTACCCCTAAGACCAAACCCGACAACTTGATCACCGGGACAAATAGGTATGAGGAATTTTGAAATATAAAAAATCATGCAAAATCAGTTGTCTCTAATGCAATGTTGCCTAAGATGATGATTAAAATAAATAGAAGAGCAAACATTGTCTTCAAACAACTCTTAAATTGAGGAGGGTTGTATTTGATACTAAATCTAAGTGAACATGATTGATCCTCCTCAATTAGTCAAAATCATGCAAAATTAGTTGTCTCTAATGCAATATTGCCTAAGATGATGATTAAAATAAATAGAAGAGCAAACATTGTCTTCAAACAACTCTTAAATTGAGGAGGGTTGTATTTGATACTAAATCTAAGTGAACATGATTGATCCTCCTCAATTAGTCTTATATGCAAGAAATCAAATACAATCACGAAGAAATGTAATGAAATGTCAATGAGGTTAAGGCCAAAGTAGGGGACATGTTTTATCATCAGCAATATAAAAGATATTCAAGTTAGTGAAAAATGCGTCAATTATAATCATAGCCAAATGATGATGGGTCCCATCACGGTTGCCACATGTTTGCGTCCCAAAATTTTCATTGGTTTTGGAGTGCTCCAGAAAAATGAGGTTTTGTTTTGAAATAGAAAAGAAAGGGAGTTGTCCATCGGTACGATGATCAACCATTCCCAGCGCCTTTACCGGGGGTAATCAACACAAGGGCTATATTTATCATTGATGCATTTCATTTTAACTTAAACATCTTTTTTATTCTATATGTAGTGTAGAAAAATATTGAAAGTTTGATATATCAAACTTTTGAAAAGACTCTTGAAGAGTTGCCTGAGAATGTGAAATATTTTGGAGAAAACTAAAATTGAAATATATCATTTGGAAAGCTTGACAAATAATTTTGAAGTCATTTTAATGTTCTCTTAAGACTTTAAGTAGGTTTGAGATCTTGCTCTAATTCGGTTACCACCTACTTAGAGCATCATCTCATCTTGCTTAAGTTCTTTGGAGTAGTGCTTGTGATCATAAGTGATATTGAGTGAAGGTGAAGACATGGATGCATTCATCCTATATGATTGGAAAATATAAAACGTTTCTACCATAACATTCATCTAAAGTCATTCCTACCATAACATATATCTAAGATTTTTGTTTTTTATAACTATCATATATAAGAAGGAAAAGTTTTTGAAAATAGATTGGGGTTGTAGAAGCATGAATCCAATATTGAGTCATTACTTGATTTTTTTTGTCTAAGTAAAATCGGTAAATAAAAATGATCTTAAACCATATGTGAAAAATTTTGAAAGCATGGAGAATATGAAATATTCCCATTGGAAAAAAGAGAGATAGGGAAATACATTTCAATGATCTTTAAATGGCAGATTTTGAAATAGGAGGAGATATATATTCTCTATATGTATGTGTACATATTTGTATAAGCTTTTGAAAATGAAGTCTTAACTTAAGTAGAAGGAAAAAGAGAAGCTTTTAAAAGAAAGAGAGAAAGAAATGGAGACATAAAGAGATGCATATACATGTGTATATACCATTACATATACACATATATGAAAGTTTGTAAAAATGACATTGATTTGAATAGAAAGAGAGATTTTAGAAGAACAGAAATGGAGATATACAAATATATATATAAGAGATTTGTAGATGAAGGCATTTGACTTGAAAAAAGAAATAGAAAATTCTAAAGAGAGAAAGTAGGACATTCATATATATATATATATATATATATATATATATATATATATATATATATATATATATATATATATATGCATTCATATTGATACGAAAATTTGTAAAATAAAATATGTAAACATAAAGGAAATCATCATGTGCACATATACGTATATAACATGTATATGCATACGTGTCTTCATGAGATTAGAAATAAAAAAACAACCAACTTCAAGTTTGATGTAGGCTGGAGGTGAGCTTGGACTCATGTAAGAGCCTAAGCTAAGTCTCTAAAGCTACATTAGAGAGAGTATTTGCTTCCAAAAATCTTTTGTAACATGTGATTTATATTTGAACATAGAACATAGTCATTTTGTTCGTTATAAGGGAATATGTTGTCTTCCACCATTGGGTATGGAAGAGAACCAAACCATACGATAAGGTGCTCATTAGGGTTCCTAATCGAATGATTAAAAGGAAACTATCAAACAAAATGACATGCAAATGCATATTAAAATATACATATTTTATGAGGGTTTTTTCCGGGTTGGACAAGTCCCAACCTCAAAAATTCATGTGAAGATAAAGATAAAGAACCCCAAACCACACCCTCATTCCCACCATACATTCACATATAAATGGAAAACCAAGCAACTATGCGTTGATAATATATAGACAATATTCAAAGAAGGAAAGAGAGAAAGGGGGAGAGAGAGAGAAAGAGAGAGGATGATGGAAAGAGAAAGGTTCAACTAGGAGGGAGGGCATGATGTAACTACGAAATGATATACCATCTCATCTTCTCATACTCCCAGTGCACTTGAGCATAACCTCTTGTCTCTAAAAAAAGAGATTGAGTGCTATCTCCTTTGACCATGGGGAGATGAAAATGAAAAGAAAATGAAGAAACAAAAACAATGCTATTTTCAATAAAAAAAACATGATTTAATCATGAAATAAAAGATCATCTCATCTTTCCGTGCTTCCAGTGCACTTGAGCATAACCTCTTGTCTCTAAAAAAAAGAGATTTGAGTACTATCACCTTTGTCCATGAAGAGATGAAAATGAGAAGAAAATGAAGAAAGAAAAACAATGCTATATTCAATAAAAAAGAAAACATGATTTAATCATGAAATAAAATATCATCTCATCTTAAAATGCTTCTGGTGCACTTGAGCATAGCCTCTTGCCTCTAAAACAAAGAGATTGAGTACTATCTCCTTTGGCCATAGGAAGATGAAGATGAGAAGAAAAGAAAATATGAGAGAAATGAGAGGGATGAAGATGACATACCTCTAAATGAGAAATAGCTTAGAGAAAATGAAAAAAAAAACTTGCTTGAAATGATCTTGAACTTACCTTGAAATAACCTCCAAGATTATGAAGAGGATGCCTCCAATAGAGTTGTAGCTTGCTCCAAGTTGGAGAGGAAGAAGAGAACTGGAAAGAGGAAGAGGGAGAGAAAGGGGTAAGGGAGAAACTCGAAGTCTTCAAGTGAGAATACACTAGAGATTCTCCAAGGACTAGCTCTTACCCAAGAAAAGTAAAACGGGGGTATTTATAGAGGATTTTGGTGTCAAAACCCAAAATTCAAATTTTTTGAAATTCTATAACATTTTCATCCGAATTTCAACAAATTTTCACTTATTTTCAATTTTTTTGTAAAAGAAATAGGCCTGAAATAAATGGGATTGGCCATTAGCCCTGCAAACACCATTTTGGGATATGGGCAGGGCTGTTGCCCACCCAAAGAGACCAAAACCGCCCTCTAAAGGGCAGTTTTTTTGTCAAAAAGGAGGGGGAAAAGGACAGGCAACAGCGCCAGTTGCATGTGGGCGCTGTCGCGCGACCGTGGAAAGCGCGGTCGCGCACGACGCCACGCGACCGTGACACGAGCAGTCACGCGATGCTGCGGGCAATCGTTCCATCGAGCAGTATTGTCGCACGCGCAGGTCACAAAATTATATTTTTTTAAATCAAATAAAATTTAATAAAATCTAATAAAATAAATATGAAGTAAATATGAAATAAATATATTGTTTAAATGTTCATTTTTATTTAAGATATGTAAAAGAAAAGTTTTTGTTAAAAAAAATGGGTGGTCGACTCCATTTTGAGCGACTCCGAACTCGCTCCAAATCCGATTTTGGTTTAATCGGTTGTCGACTCGTTCGAGCATGCGACTTGGGTTTAAAACTCATTTTGGCGTGAGAAATGAGTTTTTAAAACAAAGGGAAGGTCTTTGCACGCGCGACGCTCAAATTTTGTCGTTTCGAACTTAATTTCGAATTTTGGGTTTGAAATGCTCAATTTGGATCTGAACCTGGGTTTTGGATCTAATTTGGATCTTCAAAAATTTTGGAAAAATTTGGGGTGATTACAAACTTACCACTATATCTATTGCTTTCAGTAAGCAATTGAAGCATTTAGAGATTAATAAAATGCTTCAAAAATGGCATGACCAGACATGTGAAAGTAGTAACGGGAGAGTAGCTACCAACTATTATGAGACTTCAATTGTGGAGATTCAATAGCAAAGGCAGACTTACTACTATCATCACCACTTTCCTTTGGTCCCTATAGGTAAATGGAAAATCATTTAGATTTGGCTTCTCCGAAAACCTGGGGTCTATGACATCGGGTCCCTAATCGGTAGTGAATGTGTGTGTGTGTGTGAGAGAGAGAGAGAGAGAGGACTTTACCAATTAGTGGAATCATCGGAGGGATCCAAAGACCCTCTTGCCAATAGACATTCAATAGCATCAGAGGGAATCAAAAGGGGAGATTGAGGGATGCCCATCACTGGAGACTATATACTATAGATAGAGAGAAAGAGAGAGAAACCTCGGGTTGAAGCTGTAGGCTACTCTTATGCAGCTACACTTATGACCAAAAAAAAGAAAAACAAAAACAAAGAAGAGGTGACCCTAGTTTTGGCTCCTTATCAAGCCTCAATGGCACCCCCTCGCCGTTGCACTGCCTGGGGCTGGCTTGTTATCTTGTCAATCTGGTATAGGCCTAACATTTGTCAGCCCATTGCGCTGCCTAGGTCTGGTCCATGTCGAGCTGGGCACCTCACTACCCACTGGGCACCCAACCCAATGCTCACTCTTAGTCCTTGAGATGAGACAAAGAGAAGGACCATTAGCATAGTTTCTAAAAGAAAGATGAGCTATTCCTTAATATACCATGCTCAGAAGTCCATATCAAAATAGCGGGCAGAAAGATGAAATCTGCTTAAAGGGAGAAGGGGGGAGAGAGAGAGAGAGCATGTGTGTGTGTTCCTTAGGTTTTTTTTTCCATTAATTTAATTTGTTGATGTTTTTGTGAAGTCTACTTGTGCTTGTTTAACTCCCTCTCACTTTTGCAGGTATGTCCTCCTTACACATTTTTAGCTCCAACTAATTAAGGAGGATGGGCTAGGGACCAATTCTCAAAAGATAAAGGGGAAGGACAAAGTAGGATGGGACTTGCATTTCTTTGATAGAGATGGTTCTAGTTTTGGCATCTTTTACAATTCGGAATGACAAAAATCATTGAACCTTAACAAAGATTGGTGCTATTGGATGCATATTGTTTACTGTGTAAGAAAGCCCAAGGGAAACTCATTCTTTATGAGCAGAGCAGTAGGAGGAGGTATAGCCTCCTCCTTTTTGCACATGAACTAGAATCAAGGAAATGGTATTTCTTTGATTCCTTGTAGTGGGTTGGTAATACCTACACAAATCAAGTGGGTCTTAACACTGTAATCTATTTTGGAATCTTAACAAAAATCCTAGATGTCTCACTCTACTAAAGAAGAAATATGGAGAGGATGCATGCCCAACTTCAAGTTAAACAAGGTCGGCGCCTGCATTGAGCATGTAGTTTCCTCTGCCCAGGTCTTAAGACAGTCATTTGGGAATTGGTATGCAGCCTTTATTGCATGTATGGCATCACAAAGTGTTCAATATTGATCTAGCTTTGATGCAATTCAGGTTCTGATCAATTCTTTGTTAATTTGCTAAGTTGCAATTAAAGCTTTCTTTTGTTTTCTACCCATGTATTTGTTCTTCGTGTTGGGGTGTCTTTCATTTGATGTTGAGTACTCTGTGGTCAATTGTGTCTTTGAAATTTGTGTTTCTTTCAAGCCATAGGGAAGCCACAAGGGCTTCTAAGAGCAAAGAAAAAAGTTGGGTGGTGGCATTATGAGAGCACATGTATATTTTGGAGCTTGTTGATAAGTCATTTCAATGTGTTAAATGTGGAGAGAATTCATGTTGTTTCCTGCCTGTCCATTAATTGCATAAAGCTATTTGTGTTGTTGGGTTGCTAAGATGCCATTTTTTCTTCCAAGTTGCCAATTTCAAGGATTTTTGTGTTTATGCATTTCGGTGCCACCTAGTAGGTAATACTTGGTAAAACTATTTGTGTATTGCTGGAGCTTGTTCATGGTTCTAGGTAAGTTTAGTAATTTGGCTTTAACTATTCCATCATTTCTACAGATGTTAGTTTTTCACAGCTGCATTATTAGCGTCCTTTCTCTATATTGCAAAGTGAATCTAAATCAACGTTACAGCCAATACAAATTGGTGACATCTACTATTCATTTATGAATCTAGATAGACATTGTCTGGATGATGCTCATGTTATTTTAATCATCATTATTTTTTCCTTCAATTTGCACATTTACTAATTTTTTTTTCTAAATGGGAAGATACTTGCTTATCATGCATATCAGTATATGATTATTGCAAGTTACCTGCCCTTTTTAGTTTTATGTCCTCTCCTGGTATTAGCTTACACATGTTAAAGAGTGTAGCATACTAGGATGCATGCAATATTAGCATTCTTTTTGTTCCTCTCTATTTCCTGCAGGTTGATGTGATTTTGAAGTTCCAAACATTTGCTTTTATGGTGAGCAGAAATATGAAAGGAAATTGGAAGGCATGGAAATTATTCACTTACATTGGGTTAGACATCTGGTGAGTTCCTTTCAGTTTTCTATCTCTTTCTTTGTTTTTCTCACATTAACACTCCTTTTAATACATTGTCCTTTGGTGGTATTGTCCCAACTCTCTCATGGCATACATGCTTTTTCTCATCTAGGTTACAGAAACTCCCAACAGTCTTTGTGAAGCCTCTAAAATTTATTGGATTGCCACAGTGATAGGCTTCGTCAAGACACTTGATGGACTAAATAATGTTAGTAATCTATCAGTTTTATATTACATGCATCAAACAGTTTACATGAAAAATAAATTCTTTCTTTCAGTGTATATAAAGGCTTCTCTCTCTCTCTCTCTCTCTCTCTCTATATATATATATATATATATATATATATATATATATATATATATATATATATATATATATATATATATAGAGAGAGAGAGAGAGAGAGAGAGAGAGAGAGGAATGTTCGAGGTTGCCATTCCAAAAAGTGGTTGTATTACATGTCAATAAAATATAGCATTTAAGCTTTTAGAAAAACCTATGAAAAACTGTTCCTAAAAGTAATTAGGAATACCACTTTTAGGAATATCTATCGAATAATCACCCAACCGTTCCTAATTACTTTTAGGAACGGCTCCCCATCCTTTTAGGAATGATTTTTGGTTGTTCCTAAAATTATTATTTGTTGTTGTGTCCTAGAGATAGATGTATTACGAGTCCATCTAGGTCCGGAAGTAGCCTTATACCCTATGGATGAAAATAACATGCATGTTTTTATCCTTTGGACCCTAGATGCAAAGTAATATATATCACTATGGTTGATGTACAAAATTGAAAAGGCTTTCTGTAAATAGTGGCATGTACATGCATTTGAATAACAGTGTTAGAATGTCATTCTCTCTCTCTCTCTCTCTCTCTCTCTCTCTCACACACACACACACACAACTCAACCATGGAACTCGAGTAGAAGATGCCTGGTTTCTCCCTTGCTAGTTGGGCCTGCTGCTGTGGCAGGTTGGTTGGCAGGTTCAACTAATCATATGGTGCAGAACCAATGATACAAGATTTCATGGGTCCTAAGTGTAATCATATATTTCTAAGATATGTCGTCATGTTGTCCAAGGCGTGGGTGGTAGGAAGGAGAGAGAGAGAGAGAGAGAGTAAATACTGTTTTATGTAAAGTCTTGGATCTTAGTCTCTTGTTAGGAACATCCTTAACCCTAATTATCACTACAAATTAATATGAAACCCAATGTCAGCTTATTTTAGGAGTCCTCATTGTTTGACTCACCTAAAGTTTTTGATAACTCAGGTTCGTCTAACAAAATGATAGAATTGGTTAGTGGCAAACGACACTAGATGCAGTTTTAACAATTTCAGAATGCTGAGTGTGTTTTTTATTATTGCTAATAGTTTAGGTGTGCTTTGAAAATTTCCCTTCATTATATTTATCTTCACAGACGAAAATCCTAGCAACATTCTGGAAGCAAAATTAATTAGCATCGTTCTTCTCTGTCCTTTTAGGGCAAAAGTTTCGTTCATTGTTAAACAGCCATAAAAAGTATTGACAGTAATTTTGTATGGACAAAGTATTAACATCCAAATTTCAATGAGAATAACAAAATGAGTGAACCCCACCAAAAATTTTTTATATTTAACTAAAAGCAGCTATATTCTTGAAACCCTAAGTTCAATGGAACTGGATATCTCATCACTATCGCCATAAGCTTCCTATGAACATCAATCTTCTAAATCATTTTTTAACAAATTACACCTCCCAGATGGATTTAGCATGACGATTTGATAGAAATTAAACCTTGGTTTAAATTTTTCAATTAAGAGGGTGATCTGATTTTTTTTAATAGAGCATCAATATTTTCTTCTTAATTGGAAAAAAGAAAAAGAAATCCTGACCTCTAGATGCATTAGTTCTGACTGTTGAAATGCTAGTCATATGCGAGAAACCATGTAGATCACAGGTACGTGATGTAGATCATGACCGGACTTTGCGGCTATGAAATTTCATATGGCCTTTGAAGAGGGGAATAGAACTTCTGGATCTAAGTGAAGGACCCTCAGGACAACACCTCACTGAAGATTGCATGCACCAAAGAGAAGATGACAAGCTTTAGGTTCATGTCTTTTGTGATGGATAGTGGCCATGAGCGGCGGGGCGGAGGGAGGGGGGGGCCGCCTAGGCCATGGCCCCACCCCGGCCAATGAAAAAAAAAATTACATTGAAAAAAATAAAATTTTTTAATTGCGCCATGTATTTTTTGGATTTGAATTCAGTTGGCCCTACCAGGATTCAGAGGTTGGACTATTGGCCCTTCCCTAAAGAAAATTCTGGCTCCGCCCCTTTGCATGAGCCCTATCCTTACCTCTTGTAACTGTAAAGGGGCCCACTCATAGTTACGAGGTTAAACTTGAAAAATTCTTTTCAAATAAACGAATTTCATTTGAGATAAACATCACCCCTTTGTTCTCCGATTATCTCTCTTTGATTATAACAGTGTGTTGGGAAATCAGAAAACCTATGAGGCTGGCATATGAGCCCAGCACTTCTCAATCTAGGGTTTAATCTGAAGAGATTAAACTTGTCGAGCCTCATAGAAGGAAACAGGTAAATTTCTACTTTGTCTTCTTCTCCCTCATCTCTTCTTTTTCTTACTATTTTGAGTAGCCGCTACCTGCCTCCTTCGGTGCTTCTACCGTCTGTGCGCTCATCCTGGAGACTCCGTTGGTGAGCTTGCTCTGAAAATGCAGAACTACTCAAGGCCGTCATTCCGCTGCGTCATCTCCAACTGTGGTATCAAAGTCTAGGAGATCTCTATCGTCTGAAACAAGTAAGTAACTTTCAAACAATGAAACTTATTGGCATGCTAGAATTTTATAAAACAACACATCAATAGAAAGCTATCGTGGATGCCTGAAGCATGCTGGATTATATAACTTGTAGTATGCTCAAAATATTACATGTATGAGTAGTCTTAGTAAAATTAGAGGCCTTTCTGCTCCTCTCGAGGGTTTTTGGTCTACGATGTCATAGACTAGAAACCCTCCTCTCTCTGGAGACAACCAGCACTACCGTCGACTAAGTGCTTCCGGTGATAGACAGCACTGCAAGCGACACATAGTAGAGATTACTCTGCTAGACAACAAAAAAAGGAAAATCAGAACCCTCATCAAGGGTTTGGCCAGAAGCACGCACAAGAATGAGAGTAGAAGATCACCTCTGCCAATTTTTCCCTGGACTGACCGGAGTGTTTGTTGTCGTTCCTTTGAAACAATTGCCTACTCTTTGAGCGACTGCACACTGACTGGTTTTGCCGAACCTTCCATCGCAGTCGGAGAACTCATCTTTGCTTTTTTTTTGGCCGACTCTGAAACCCACGCAAGCCCGCTCTATCACTGTCGGTAAAGATGATGAGAAGGTCGCAGGTTGACCCAAACCCTAGTAGAGAGGGTTTGTGAGTTGCAAAATGCTCACCGGTCATCTGTAGTAAAGAGGCACACATCGATCGTTTTCCTCACGGTGGTAACAGAGAGGCGTTTGTTGGTCGTCTTCCTCCTACTAGTAGTAGAGGCAGTTCAAGTGAAGGAAGAAGACAGTGGACGAAACCAGGGCCGGAGCGAGAATTTTCTTTAGGGGCGGGCCGACAGTTCAACCTCTGGATCTGGGTAGAGCCAAATTGAATTCAAATCCAAAAAATACATGGTGCAATTAAAAAATTATATTTTTTTCAATGTAATTTTTTTTTCATTGGCCAGGGGCCCCTGGATGAAACCCTAGTAGAGAGGGTTTTTGCGAGAAGAAAGAGAAGATCAAACGAAAAATGAGAAAAAATCGGGTCATAGCAAATTTATAGTCAAATATTAAAATTTACAAATTTAGTCCACCAATTTATCAATATTTTCCTATTTAACAAAAATTAATACTGCAATGTTTTTGCTAAAACTTTTTAGAGAAAGGCCTGCGAAAGCTAAAAATTATAGATTTAGTCCATGCTTTCTTAATATTTTCAAAAATGGTGTTGCATTTAACAAAAAATTAATGCTGCAACATTTTTGCTAAAAACTTTTTGCGAAAGTTAAATTCATTTTAAAACCAGGATTTTATCCAAAATTACATAGAGTTACCCTCATACTTCTTAAAATTGCTAAAAAAGGGTTTCGAAAATAAATTTTGAAAATAAAGGAGGAAAATCTCATTATAAAATTTTAAATTGAGGTCTCCTTGCTTCTAAGTGATATTTTAGAACATTGTTAGAGAAATCTTGACGTGATATGTTTTCTTTTGTTCCATATACTCTAACGGTGGATTGACTTCCTCTTTGTTGTTCTTTACTTGCCATTAAATTCAAACTTAGAAATGACCTCTAGAGTGGGTGCCTCAGAACTGGCCAAGATTGAAAAACTCAATGGAACCAACTTTCATGCATGGAAACGTAGGATTATGTTGGCCTTGACACTTGAGAGACTAATTCATGTCATCAACAAAAGTTTTCCCACCTTATGAGTTAAGTCCATTGATGGGAAAAAGAAAGCATATGATGCCTTTGACACTGATGACTTGATGGCTAAAATCATCATGTTAGCCTTCATGGAAGATGACTTGATCAAGGTATTTGAGGACTATTCAATAGCCAAGGAGATGTTTGATGTTATCTACTCAAAGTATAACAGTAATACTATGATGCATGTTTAACTACTCTTACAGTAGTATAACTCATATAAAATGAAGGAGTTATAGAGTGGTTGATCATGTTAATAAGATGTTGGTCATGGATAAAGGCCTAGTTATAGTAGGAATGTGATTTCAGATAACATGCAGATTTGTACGAACTTGAACAGCCTACCTCCTTCCTGGAATATGGTAGTCACTGTCTTAACTCTTTAGTTTGATACTCTAACTCTAGAGAATCTCTCCATTCAGTTAGCTATTTAGGAAGAACACCTGGCCAAAAGAAAGAATGGAAAACTAATGATAGTCCAGGATAAACCTACCAATAGTCATGTGTTAGTAAGGCCCAAACAATTTGTATTGTGATGTCATGGGAGTTGGATCATATTGACTCAATGTTGGGGGCACTATGAAGAGGAACCTAGTATCTCTTCCTACTCTGATTGGGAAAGACTTTGAAGTTTGTTTTGTTCCAGGGAAAGTCACAGTTGAAAAACATGAGAGGATTATGTTCAAAAGGAAACATTTATAAGAACATGGCATGTTTAAGCTTAACGAAATGCATAAAGCTTTAGGTTCTGCTTATATTAACTGTTCATTGAGTGTGTGTGCAAACTTATGACATGAAAGATTTAACCATTTAAGCATTAATAAAATGAAGACTCTACCACAATAAAGTATAACACCCGAAATCAATATAAATGATTTTGTGAAGTGCGAGTCTTGTTTATAGGGAAAGATGTCAAGGAAAAGTTTTCCATCAGAATTAATTTGGGCCACTTATCTATTGGAGATTATCCATACAGATATTTGTTGTGGACCTTTCAGGGTCCAAACACATAGTGGCATGTTATATTTTATAACATTCATTGAGGACTTTTCAAGATTTGGTTATCTTTACTTGATCAAACATAAATATCAAGCACTTGAAAAAATCACGGAATACAAAAATGAAGTCGATAGATAACTTGACAAATTTATCAAGGTTATAAGGGCTGATCAAAGTAGTGAGTATACATCAAATGAATTCCTCGAATACTGTAAAGACCTTGGAATTTCTAGACAAAGAACAATACCTCGAACTCTACAATAAAATAGTGTCATTGAAAGGTGTAACAGAGCTCTCTTGAACATGGTAAGATCTATGTTGGCAGGTACACAATTACCCAAAATATTCTTGGGTGAAGCTGTATTAATAGCTATGTATACGACAAACCGAGTATCTTGCAAAGCAATCGCAACCACTCTTTATGAGAGATGGATTGATGTGAAACCAGATATGAGACATCTCAAGAGATGCAGATCTGTAGGTCATGTGAAAATTCTATATTCAAAAATAGATAAACTAGATAATAAATATGTAAGATGTTTGTTTATTGGATATTCGAAAGGATCCAAAGGCTACAGATTATATCACTCGACTATGTGACTTATCGAAAGTAGGGATGTAAAGTTCTAGAAGAACTCAATAATAAGGACAATGATCCAGTGGCAGATCAAACCAATCTACTACATGATCTGATTTATTTAGAGGAACAGAGTGTCGCGATGAACCGATCATAGAATAGTTTGGTAATGAACCAACTGAGCATGAACCATTTGAGGAACAATCTGGGAATAAACCAACTGGGAAACAGTTTGATAATGAACCAACCAATTTGGGTACCTCATCTTCTCAAATTTTGATAGGTCATAAAAGACAGAGCTCCTACTTCATATTTGAATTATTACTACGTATATTTAAAAGTGGAGCTATACTATTTAACATATATTAATGAAATGTCGGATAATCTAACATATGATGAAGCAATGAATTTGCATGAATTATCAGATTGGGTAAATGCTATGGATGCGGAAATTGAATCCATAGAAAAGAATAAAGTTTGGGAATGAGTAGATCTTCCTAAAGAAAGAAAACTCATTGTATGTAACTAGACGATAAAGAAAAAGTATAAGGCTGACGGATCAATCAAGAAATTTAAAGCAAGACTAGTGATGAAAAGTTTTTCCCAAAAGGAAAGAATTGATTATTTAGAAACTTATTCATCTGTTGAAAAATTTGCATCAGTTAGAATAATTTTGGTTGTACCAGACTTATATGACTTGGATATTTGTTAAATGGATTTTAAGACTGCATTTCAAAATGGTGAGTTATAAGAGACTATATATGACTCAACCACTAGGATGTGTCATCGTAAAAAATAAAGACAAAGTGTACAAGTTGAATAAATCTTTGTACGGTTTGAAGCAGTCACCTAAACAATGGTATTTTGTCTTTCATAAGCCAATTAGTAAACTTGAATATGTAACAAATCTGCCAGACCACTATGTATGTTTGAAAAAGTAGGAGTCTCTTTTGCATCTTGTCATTATATGTCGACGACATTTTACTGAATAGAAATTATAACAAAATGATACTCAAAACAAAGATCTTGATGTGCGAAAACTTTGAAATGAAGGACATGTGTGAAGCATCCTATATATTAGGAATAAAGATCACTCGAGAAAGAAACTCAAGGATTCTGAGTTTGAACAAAGAACAATATATTGATTATATCTTAAAGAAACTCTGAATGCAAGATTGCAAACTTATTGAAACTCTCATAGCTAAAGAAGAAAATATAAGCAGAAGTAATTGTCCTAATCAAGGACAACAGAAATTAAATGTTTCATATACTCAGACAACTTAATGTATCTAATGTTATGCACAGACATAAGTTTTCCTATTGGTCATGTAAGCCGCTACCAAAGTAATCCTGTTTGGCATCACTAGCAAGCTGCAAAAAGAATTTTTTGGTATATTAAAGGAATGAAAGGGCTGAAATTGCCCTTCCAATCTAATGAGTTAACATTAGTTGGTTACTCTTATGTAGATTTTGTTGGTTGTAAAGATGACAGTAAGTCTATATCTAGATATGTATTTCTCTTTAGAGGTAGAGCGATAGCTTGGTCCTATAAGAAACAGGGGTGTGCTGCTCGGCACACACAAGAAGCAAAGTATGTAGCGTGTAATGTCACAACTACCTTTGTTGTCTGGATAAATTATGATCCCTTAACTAATAATGTTATTTGAAATGAAATCAACCAATGAGCTATTTGCATCTCCATGTTGAACCGCACATGTGAAAATGTTTAAATGAGAATGAAGATAAAGAAACAGTGCTCAAGAGCTCTGTCAGAAATGGGCTTAATTCTTTACTCTCATCATCACTCTGGTGATCTATAATATTCCTGATCTTGTTAAACAAATCTAACCTTGCAGAGAAATCTTTGATGAGATATTCAAGTTATTCATCAAATTTAAACTATCTGAATATTTATCAGGACCCCAACTGAACAATATTCTTGGGACCACAGAAAATTGGTGATCCATACCTGTACCAAATACGACAAGTTCTGGTTTGGTGGTGGAAGAAACAGAACCAATTAAATATTCAAGTCGGATTCCCTCCCGCGTTCATCAAATAAACTGAGGAAATTTCTAGGCTAAACCCATGCCAATCTAGTCCTAACAAATTAATACTGATCAGATAAAACATTATATATAAATAAACAAACATGAAATTACAAAGTATGGACCGGGATTGGTGAGACTGATCAAGAACCGCTTTCCCCTCAAACAAGAAGCTTGTGCTGATCACTATCCCAATATACAACTTTATTTTTCTTGAATAGGATCAAGGTGCACACGGTTTGTTGGTTTAGAAAATAAGAAGGAATGCACCAGGAATTATATAATCAAGTGTATCTACAAAGGAAAGATAAATAAGATAAAGAAGGAACGAAAAAAAGGCTCATCAATACAGAAAGACGCAAATATTAAAGAGTCTTTGGGGTACTCTGTGATTCAGAGGGGCCATAGAACTACATTCTACAGACGTCCATCCAAAAAGAGAAGAAAATATTGGGCTTATGAGGTTTATATATCATATATGAATTTCTCAAACAGGCGCATGTGGTCAGGTTGCAACGCGATGGCTAACGAGAGGGTCCCATCGTTGAAAGGGCTGGGAAGCATAAAGGCCAGGCCCTCATAAGCTATGCCACCGGGGCCCATGAAGATTGGTCTGCCCCACCCGAAATCCGCGTCGTGGATTGGCAGCTTGGTCCAGCTGGTGATGCCCAGGTTCGGGCACCGGAACGTGTGCGCCCCACGGACCAGCTTGCTCAGGTCCGGCTGCAGCTCAAGGTAGTCCAGTGCCGATCTCAGGTACTCGTCATCCATCCGCATCAATGCCTCGTGGATTCGGCTCGCAGCGTAGTACGTGGGCCTGGTCGTCAGGTCGCCGGATAGTGCTACCGGCGTTGTCGTAAAGATGACGTTGCCGAAGTAGCCGGGTGGCAGCACCGGCCTGAGCCGCGACCGGCCATCAGTGGCTATGTACAGCTTGCTCTCTTGGTCATGGTCAAGGCCCCTAGCCTTGCAAACGCATCTCCAAACGTGACCGGCCAGCATCTCGTAGGAGCTGTAGCTCGCGGTGTTATCCCCTTCCTTGGCCTTGCTCTTAAGGGCAATCTGCTGGTCTCTGGTGAACTTGAAAATCGCGACGGATGCAGGGACATTTTGGCCTTTTTCCGGCAGAACCTGTAACTGTGCCTTGGTTTTCAGCGGCGGGGCTGGCTGGTATTCTATGTGAGGGAAGGAAGGCCTCGGTGGATCTCTTGCCCTTAGGAGGGTCCTGTCTATGAAGGGGGGGAAATTTACGTCCATTCCACGCGCGATGTCGGACCAGGAGTTGACGAAGTGCAGGCCGGAGAAGCCGTCCGCCACGTGATGCTGCATTCCGACGCCGAGAGAGACGCCTCCGCACTTGAAAAACGTAACCTGCCAAACCCAAACATGCCTAACCCTGGTGAGACTTAATACCACATCAACCTTATCAGCAGTTCCCTGTAGAAGAAGAGCGTTGTTCATATTGCAAACAAAGATCATCGATAGACATGGCTGGAAGAGTAGGGCCAACGTCTAAGGCCAAAAATTGGACCCTTGTCCTGATCCAGAACCAACATTGAACCTAATAAAAGTATTTTCAGTTCTTTAATTCTCCTCCCCTTGTTTTTCGTTTTATGCTGGAGAATCACAGGGTACGGTTAGGATTTGGATTGTCCACTGGATTTGGTTGATATTGCCTAGAGCTAACAAATCCATCAAATGGTATACGGATCCATATCCGGTTTTAAAAAAAAAAATGCGACAGGAAATACTTTTACCGAGAAAAGCGAGCTTCATATAAGGAAAGGAAATGGAAAAGCTTGTCACGAACAAGGCTTGTTTACCTGGAGAACCAAGAGCGGGTAGGAAGAAATGTCCTCTGTGTAGTCAATTTTGGGTATGAGTTGCTTGAGCTCCATGGTGGGAGCAAAATCTCCAAAATCATCCACCTCGGCCTCGGCAATGGCGTCGACAAAGAGAACGCCGTGGCCGTTGCAGTTGATCTCGATCCGGCCGTCCTCGTCTCGCCTGAGCCTCCCGGCCATGGGGTAGAACGGAACCAGCGCTCTGCTCAATGCCTCTTTCAGTATCTTAGTGTCGAAGAAGTTGTGGCTGCCGTTGGGCCTGTAAAAGTAGACGCTGGGCGTGTGCATTCTCGGCACCACAAGGTCCACGTTTGAATTCCACAGCCCGCCCTGTGGGGTCTCGGACGCGGGGCGGACCATTGTTGAGCTTCTGATTGTGATCTTCATCTTCCTAACTGATGCAACAAAGTAAGAATTGGTTTGAGTTCTATAACCAATATTATAAAGTACATCAGTAGCACCAACATGCACAGACAAGCAATGGAAACAAAAATGCTTTTGGTTTGGGGACAGAAATTCATAAATTTGAGGGATTTCATTGCTACTTTCACACAGAATGAAATTACTATCGTGACATACGCTTTTTTCCATATATCGGGAAAGCGTAACGTCATTACAACGTAGAAAAGAAACATCGTATGACGTTAGCAATACGTTAGTATTTCATTTATTGCCAAACAGTGGGCATACGACACCCAGTTCTTGTGCTAGTGATAAAACCTCGGAATATGTACAGGAAGAATGCAAACAGTTTTCGATCAATTCATCAAACAGTTGGTGAGCATCTTATTGTGGCAAGTCTTACTGCAACTCTTAACCGGATAAACAAGTGGAGATTTTGAAAGATGCGGTTTCTGCTTTTGTTTCTTAAAAGTGCGAACAGGGGCATGGCGTGGAGGGCGGCTTAATTCTAGGAATTGGTTTTTTCTTTTTTCTATTTCCTTTTGTTCTAGCTTTCCTGCTAACGGGACAGAACTTCTTACCGACTACCAACCATTGTGCGTCTGAATTGGTGAACCAACCTAATTAACTTTGAGCTTCAATTATTGCCGACAGTAACCGTGGGCGTTCATTCCTTAGGAAAATGATTTCGGCTCAGAATATTTTCATTTTCTGCCCTGATGAGGATATGAAAGCATAGATCATTTTCAAGTGACAGATGCATCCATTTATTTGTCTGAAGAATTCGACAGTAACCGTTTGTCTAACTTCGGTTTGGCCATCATCAAAAGAAATCACTTGTTGAATAACGCGTTCTTTGGACTCTCTCAATTGATGTAGGAAGAAGCAACGTCGTTATAGGGAAGGACGAATCCCTACCCCACTCACCAACCCAAGGAAGGAGAACCATTTTCAAAGCATTTGATTCTCACCAACCCCACCAACCACTGGAAGGAAGAAAAGTGAGACGCCTTCCCCCATCATTGTCTCACGTACACGCCTGGCCCAGTCCAAAATGACGAGAAGGAAGATTTCGGCAGCCACCCACAGTCAAAAGTCCAACACGACCCCAACCCCGACGTTTCTTCTCGTGATAATTGAGATGAGAGGGGCAAAGGAACCTTGCCTCACGTATATCTCTCTTTAGCTGCATATTTTACAAAACGAAGGACTCAACGCCAAGTTTGCCTTGACGCGTATAAATTTGGGACTTTCTTAACTCCGATTCAAGTTTTACGCCAAATAGTAAAATTATAAAAAAGTTTTTAAAAAAATAAAAAAAGTATATTCCCTTCCTTTGCTTCGGAATGGAGCTAGTAATTCTTAATTGGGAGGCTGAACAGTATTCTCAAAACTTTTAAAAGGGTCAAATTATGTTTTTCAAAAATTTTACAGTGGCCAAATTTTAAATCTTTTAAATTAAAAACTTCAAATTTTGTGTTTTCTAAATCTGAGTTTGGAGGGGGAGGAAGGGAGTGGGGAAGAAATGAATTTTCATTTGTTTGGAGCATTTATATGTATAACAACTAAATATATCAAAATATTAAACTAACTTTGCGGCACCGGTGTGGGCACCATGGCTGTCAGGTGAGAGACGAAACCCTCCCTTTATACTATTCCCAGGGTGTATCAGCACCCCATGATTGTGCACGCAACTAGTGCATCGGCTGCTTCATGAGCAGTCATAGTTCGAATCCTACAAGCATCAGCTTGTTGTCTTAACGCCATCATACTAGGCTGGGAGTTGTGCAAAAGTAGTCATTCTCAACCATTGGTAGATCAGAAAAGTTCCATCTTGAATTCAGATTAATAACAATTTTGAATTTTCACTCGAGGTGTCTCGCACAATTCCCTGACGCATTTTTTACCAGATCCAAGCGTATGTGGTCCTTACATTCATGAGCCGCAACACAAAGCGACGGCAAGGGCACTCGAATGTTGCCAGTACGAGTATCTAAGGCAAGTCCTTTCTGACAAAGACTCCGAGATAACTTCCGCGCTTTGCGAACCCATTTATTTTATGTTGGTTCATTTAAAGCTTGAACATTAATAACAACTTAAGAAACTGAGATACTAAGATTGACCTGACTGAGGCGCCGGTTTGGTCTGAATCAGGAAGCCGATAAGATTGACTACAATACTCTTCTTATAAAATAGATGTGGTATTCCTTTCAATTACAGCCTTGGGAAAAAAAACTGGCAAAGATTATGATTACCAATAATTGAATGTCATTTTTTATGCACGGAAGCCGAGTCCTAGACGGGCCTTTCGAAACATTCCTGAAGCCCTTCCCATATTGAACGGAACCCGCCTCTTTTCCAGTGTTCTTTCGTCGATCTGCATCTGCAGATTGATACGAACCAGTTTGCCGATGATGAAACCTGACTTTTCGGCTGCGAACTACTTTCTTCAATTATATTACTTTAAACACTTTGGAATCTTCGAAAGTTAGACAGAGCTAAGTCGTACTTAATTAATTAGTTCAGATTGGGAAGTTGATTCCCACCATTGTATCGACTTCAATCATATAAAATTCAGGCCCTCTAAGGAGATTTAAAAGGGAAAGAAGGGAAAAGCCAAAAAAGAGAAGGAACGCTCTGCATGCTGCAGAATTTGCTGCATATACAGAATTCCAAGAATTGGAAGCAGGAAGCAAGTCACTCTTCTGGGCGATGAAAGAAGTGGAAGTTGAGCACGTCTCCTGGCAGTCATTCCCAAAGAGACAGGAAGGCTCATGTGGGAAGTGATTTGGGCGGACATGCGAGGGCTCGAAGGCATGTTGGTTTCCCAATATTCGCAGAAATTACTCGATCGATTAATATTTCTAACCAAGCCAAAACCACATCAATTTCAAAAAGATGGCGCAACCGAAACCCCAAAAGCGAAAAGGGAAAAGAAACACAGAAGAACAGAAATCGCATACCTTTTGTGATTGAATTCCTTCAGTTCCCAAAGAGATGAAATTTTGAGAAGATGGGCTCTTCCCAAAGCTTGAGAGGATCACAGGAGTCCGGAGAAGAGAACTCCAAGGATCCTGAAATTTCTGGAGAGGCTCGGTCGGGTTTAATACAGAACGCCACCCCTACCAACTTTCGAAACGAATAAAAAATTCGGTCGGAATGGAAAGTGGGAAGAAACTCGAGAGAGAGAGAGAGAGAGAGAGAAGGAGAGAGGCTTGCACACCTACCGAGAGTGACAGGATAGGAAGGAAGAAATTAGCGAGAAGAAGGTTGGCCTTCTTGGTGGACTCTCGCCACCAGCACCTCTATTTAAAAAAAAAACAAAAGGCAGAAAGAGGGCGAGAGGATCGCCATCGTCCTTGGCTTTATTTACGGAAGTTGCCCCATGCCTTAGCCCCTTTTCTGATAAACTAATGCCATTTGATTTTCCCGTGGCAGTTGGGTTGATAGCGGTTGGGGGTGGGGCGCCTAGCCGGCCCCACATGTTGGCCTGTCCAACAATATAAACCTTTAGTTGCACCCTTAAATCGTAAAAGCTTTTACTCTACAATATATATTGTGAGACTTTGCCCCCCCTACTAATCAACCATTAATTCACCTAGGTGACTGATTAACTTGATCAAAATAAATAAATAAGTACATTAACACGTACGTTCTAGAAATACTTGTTGATCATCATTGCGTGTTCCTCGGTGGGAAGTATAACTCGTATTATTTGGTGGGGTGGGAGTGAAAACATAGATTATTAAGTGACCCAAATATGTGGCAATTTTATCGCAATTCATAGCTCAGACATATGGGTATTTTAGTAAGATCCTCGTACCTATGTCACCATGCCAACACGCAAAGCAAGTAGTTGGATACACTTGGATACTTTTTTAGCAAGTAGTTGGATACACTTGGATACTTTTTGGATTAAAAAGAAACCAAAATACTTTTCTTTTTACTTAATTTATCTTGTTTCTAACATTGTCTTTATTATGTTCTTGCAACTTATTGGTCATCAATATGCATTAGTACTTGTTGATTTCAATCTTGCTTTGATTTTAAATTTTTGTGGTATTTGCATATATACACACATATACTCAACCATCATTTTATATTAAATTTTCTTAGTGTCCTTACTTGTATATTCATACTTGTATCTGTACCGTAACTGGAGCCATGTGATCTAGATTCTTAAGTGGGATCAACATTAGTTCTCTACTTCCAATGCAAGTTGTGGGGGGGAGGGCTCCTGGATATGTACCCCAAAAAATGAGATACACAAAACATGCAAAATGGGTACCAAAAAATGTATGATTGCTAAGAACTTACAAAGGATAGGTGCCCCAAAAAAACCCAATTAAGTTGTGATCCTTACGGTGCACAGCCATAACATGTCAAAGGAGGGGTTGCTTTAGAGAAATCTAAACCTACCACAATGAGCATGCAAAGTAGAGTGCATGTGCTTCTGATAGGGCGGCGCTGAACTAGGTCCCATACCAATTGATGGGACTCCATTTAGATGACTTGGCGAGATGACTAGCAATACCTCGACTACTAGAGGCTATACAAAATTTCGCCCCATGGGACAACAACCCCGGCTAAACAATGTCCTGGGACGAGGTATAATAAAAGGGGATAACCCCTCCCAAACACTCAAATGACTACAAAATACAAGTCAAGAAAGTTGTACACATGCGTTTGATACAAATTATTGTTTAGCCTCATTCAACAAACCATTCAACCATTATCTGCCAAACCATGCATACAATCCCTATCGAACAAACCACACCAACTTCCCAGGACGGGTAGGCAAGGGTAAGAATCGAAACTAAACCTCCAACCCTAGGAGTCTTAGGCAAGTCTGGCAAACTCAGCGGCCATAGCCCCAAACCAACCAAGTCCCTCGTGTCTATAGGGTGAAGGGATGATCTCACCAACCAGGGCCACTCCCGGTGCCTCTTCGTAGCGTGATTCGTCCGTGTAGAGGTAAATCAGCTTCCAAAGGCTCGGCTAGACCGCTACAAAGCTTGGCACATTTCATATGCGCTCGACCTCAAGCCCTCTCGAGTGCACCTCGCAACTGTTCCAAAGAATCGGCACAAGTCTAATCATAACTAGAATGAAGATGTGCTAGTGAAGGTAAGTCACCTGGGAGGATCTCAATCCCATTTCAAATGGAGAAATCAGAGAAGCGATGTTGTTGTGGCACATATGAATCTACAGCAGGTTGACTTTGTCGGCAATGGTGAATAGAGGATAGCTTTGCCGATAGTTGAAGAACACTGTTGACTTCTCCTGCAACGCTAGAGATAGCGTCAAAAAAGACACGCCTCGATATCATGGTGACTTCTTTATTCCCTAACACTAGCATATCCTTCTTCTGTGAGGTTTCGGCCTGGCGAATGACGTGTGAAATCCATAAAGAGGACAACCTCTGTAAGATATCCTGGCTATAGAACACGATTATGTCATGTGTAGTAGCTCCCATCAAAGGGAAGCAGAGTTCAAGATCTGGACCATGAAGAAGATGCGATAGAATACCCCATCCCGAATTCTCTGTCTAAAATCGAATGGTTTTACCGTCTTCCACCTTCCACTAAATCATATGATTAACATCATTCCACTCACTAAGGATATTTTTCCACGACCATGAGTATAAGGATTTCGACCTATAAGTCCACATACTCTCCGATCCAAGATATTTAGTATGCATAAACTTTGCCGATGGTGAGATGGAAGTTCGGGCGTGTAAAGCTAGATAGATCATTATGACCTTTATTAAGAAAGTGTAGATTGTGAACTTGTACCCCGCCTTCTTCAATAGGGTAGCACAAGCCCTTCCATTTAATAAGATGCAGCTTCTCTTATTGATCCATGTCAGCTCAAAAAAATCGGTTGCATATGCTTTCTATTCACATCACAGCTGCGGTGGGGAGACGGAAGGCCATCATCCAATAATTGATGATTTGGCTGACCACATGCTGCCCGAATATGAGAGAAGTTTGCCTTTCTATCCTAGAAGTTTGCCTTTCTATCCTGCGAGCTTTTTCTCCACCTTATCTATTAGTTCAGCACAAGTCTCCATATTCATTTTCCTCACAAATAATGGAGACCCAGGTAAGTAATGGGGAGGGAGGACAAGTCCCAGCCAAAGATTTGAGTTGCTCGAATAATTTTCTCCCTATTCACATGGAATGGGATAAATGTAGGCTTTTAATTTATCTACATTGATGTCTTTAATTTAGGTAACTATTTTGTTCGTTTCACACGAAGAAAGAGGGGCAAAGCATGTTCTTCTAAGTCAACATTTTCATCCCAAATTAATTACACCGAGGCGGCAATCCCTTCTGCAAAAGAAATTTCTTTGTCGGTAACTACTATATGTACAGATAGGAAAAAAGCTCACCCAAGTGGAAAGCATGTATAAGATCCGGTCGCCACCAATTTACTTAATAATTTGCCGTGGCACTCTATTGTTCAGAGTCCGCCAACTGAGTTGTCAATCAATCCTATTCTTCACATAGGTGGCAAACTCTCATTCTCGAGTGGTGCAAGCACCCCTCCAAAAAGAAGGTGGGAGTTGAGGTATTTTAGTGATTTTTAAAATAAATTATCTTTTTTGCACTTTCGACTTCTTCACGACTTTTTTTATTGTTATAGAAAATAATTGCCTTTTTATGATGAGACGTATTCTGGTTATTATGTCAAGTGTGGTTGTATAATTTTTTGTGCACCAGTAGAGAAGATGCGAATAACCAGCTCCGGGCAAAACTCATACCAATGGATTCTTAGGCACCCATGAACACGTTAGCGACAAATTTGTTGTTACTTGAATAGAACTGGAAATTCGTAGAAAAGTAAAACACATCTTGAAGGGGGCACTTTATTTTTTTTTTCAAAAAAAAAAAGAAAGACTATTCTTAGAAAACACTTTAAGGAAGCATGATGTGATTGTGGATATTATTTTTAGTTCAGACAGTCGAATACTAAACACAATTTATAAATAAAAACTTGGTATTCCTGAAACGCATATTATACAAATGCATGTATGCTAAGTGAACAAAGCATTCTTCCTACTGAATTCCTTCTGAAGTTAATTTTATTTATGACAAGAAATTTTCACGCCGCCTTTATATATAATATAGGACGATTCAATGTTACCGTAGGTTAAAAAAACAATACTATTCTTAAAGAATACGTTAAGGAAGCATGATGTGATTGTGGATATATTATTTTTAGATCAGACAGTGAATACTAGACACAATTTATAAATAAAAACTTGGTATTCCTGAAATGCATATTATAAAAGCATGCATGCTAAGTGAACAAAACATTCTTCTACTGAGTTCCTTCTAAAGTTAATTTTATTTATGATGAGAAATTTTTCACGCCAGCTTTATATATAATATAGAACGATTCAATGTTAGGGTAGGTCGATGTTGGTAGATGGGTAGAATTTAAAAAACTGATTTTTGCTGGATGGTTAGAATTTAAAAAACTGCTACTAAAATCCGTCACTAGACTGGTATTACTCATGGTTTATAGGGTGGTATATATATATATATATATATAGCCAATTTTCCGTTGATCACACCAGAACTGGCTCTTCTTGCCAACGAGTTTGCCATCACCAAGGAGAGATCAGTCGGAAGTGTTGAACAAAAAGCAGCAAGACCTTTGGAATATATTTCAAACAACATTAGATTCAGTTCCCAGTCGTCCGAAGCAGTGGCGGAGCCAAAAAATTTTGGCTATGGAGCACTAATTCATAGTATGTGAAAAAATTCTCAAATTAAAATATATGTTATTTTAAAATACATAAAAGTTGGTAAGCATTTTCAACGACTTGAGAGCTTCCTTCAAAAAAAAAACTAACTTTTCTATTACTTTAAACTTAAAATTTTATTTTTTTAACTACTAAATTTCATGGTAACTAGTACATTGGATCTAATTTCAGCACTTAGTATATGAAAGTAACTTTCATATCTCATTCTTCTTCATCAAATCATAGACAAATTTTCTGTTGCAAGGAATCAAGACTAAGCCTATTATAGACAACTTTTCTGTTACATTGGATCAAATTTTCTTCATATGAGGGACAAATTTGAGCTTTCCCGTTCTGCCCACACTGGTATACATCCAACGTTTGTCTCTTTGCCTGATCATCTTGAAGGCTATTTCAAACCAACTTTGTAATTCTTCATTAGTTAAAGAAATCTTCATTAAGCATTTTCTTGTACAGCTTTAATATCGCTGCGACGAACTGCTGCACTTGCTTTGTCAAGTGTAAGGTCTCAGCTTGGCTAAAGGCTAAAGCTCATCCCCTGGTCTCCACACGAACAAAAGCAAAAACAAAAACGAAAACAACAAAAACCATGTAGTGTTCAACTTCAATCACATTTCAGAAAACAAAAATGAAAGCAAAAACAAACAAAAAATGCCAGTAATATGAAATTTAAATAGCACACAAACGAGAGAGAACAAGTAAGTGGAGAAACTCTGCTTCTGGCACCATCCACCTCAGAGAGATAGAGAGCACATTTTCAGTTGAGGGGAATTAGCAGATTTAGGGCTAACGAGATGCAGACAAAATAGAAAATAAATCAAACAAATAGACATTAAACGCCCAAAACCAAACACCCAAAATCGCTGCAGGGCTGAAGATGTGGAGGGGAGAATTGAGAAGCGGAAGAGCCAACCTGCGTTGGACGGGGGAAGGTCGAAAGGAGGAGCAGAGTCAGCAGACCTGCTGTTGCAGGAGCTCTGTCCTGCGGCTGCAGAGGGGAGAAGATCCAAGCAAACTTGCTGATAGCCTGATGTTGGAGCTGCGGAGAACTGCTGTGGCAGCGAAACGAAAGAGCGTGTAAGATGCACAGATTGGGACCGGATCCATTTTAGGTGTGGGCAACACGGCGTCAACACGAGCATGAGACAGACTGAGGCTCCATTTCATTGTGGAGCTTTCTTGCGCTGGCGTGGGCAGGCGCCCACGCTTGCCCCACGCTGGCTCCGCTACTGGTCCGAAGAGTATTGCCACTGTACACTAATCTTCCGAATATATGAGGAAAGATTACCCATCCCCGAATAATTGCAGGACAAGTTTCATGTGTATACATATGCCAGCCAAGACTGGTCATAAACATTATCATCAAGTTATTCAAATCTGGATAACCAAGATAAATCCCGACGTATAGACTTATCAATGCATCAAAGGGCAATAACGGTATGCTATGTTTGGCAACTTACATCCCATCGGGAGAAGGATGCATATTTCTCTCAACTTAGTATTAGAAAGACGTATAAAACACCCAACAAAGTTTCTTACCTAATACCATGTTGAAGATGGTTGCCCATTTCACAAGCATTAGAACAATCTAATAAATTGATTCGACATGCGTAAGACTTAGTCCCGTTTGATGGAAAATTTCCAGTAACGCCTTGCAACGAAACATTGCTACGTGTAGGAGTATGAAACAAACACGCTTCTACAACTTAAAACAATAGAAGGTAATTTTTTTTATTTGTTTATTTTATTAAAAGTGGTGAAATATATAGGCAAAGGACCTAGAGGAAATGTAGCTAAGAAAATAAAAGCGCTTGCACCTGATGTATGTTCTTAAGGTGCTTTCAAAGTTTCGCCGTCTAAGAATTTGCCAGGAAAATGAGGCACATGTAATAAATATGATAAAAGATTTGGCTTGACAAAGTCTTTTTATTAAATCAGTGACGCATCTTTTTCATTTTCCTTTCCAATAGGCGACCTGGAAGGCAAACTCTGGACACTTCTATTCTTTTGGCTTCTTTTAACCATGGAAATACAACTGAACCACCCCAACCAAGTTAACGCTTACTTTTCCGCCATTAAAAAAAAGGCCCAAAAGCTTTTCCATCTGGAAAAGGGTACTTTTCCTTAACGTTTCTAATTTCATACTTTTCTGTATGGAGTGTCAGTGAAGGTCCCCTAAGCCCTTTGTTTTCTTCTAGAAGGAAATCAAGTTCCGTCTTTGCGAAATAACACCTTTAAAGCTCAGAAGGCAAACGGCTGTCATTGGCCAACTTTCGTATCTGATTTTAGCCTTTATATACATATGCGCTGGCTTTTTTATACACAGTAAAAACGCGAAGCGTCTCCAATCACAGATGGTCCGGGCTCTTCGACATTTTCTTTGGAACTTTGAGTTTATGGGCAAATCGTTTTGCTTCAAAAAATGTATATATAAAAGAGTTTGGTCAGCTTCTCTACCACTAATTAAACAAATTAAGCAAGGTCAATATCAAGCTTAATTAGAGTTGAAAGTTGCTCATGTCTACAGGCTAGAGCCACGCTTTTCGTTTGGTGCATAAACATCTTCAATTTGCCGCATCATGTTCGCCAACATTTTGGTGATGTGGAAGAAATGCGATATGTGGAAGGTTAAGAATTTATTTAAATCAAACTAACAACACACTTGTGTCTAAGATAGTTCATAGATAAAAGTTCATACACAGCCATGTATTCAGGACAACGTGTCAACTTTAGGCTTTTAATTGAGTTTTATTTAATCAATCTAACCCATATAATGTGTTTGAACGTTGATTATTGTAAGCTTCAAATTCTGATCTAATTAACCTCAACGATGTGTTAAAATCAGCACTGTGATGCTAATCTAGAAGGAAGACACAAAACAAAAAGGTTCGATCACCATAGTTCAACCGTATACATACTTGTACGTATGTGTATACAAAGCAAGGGTTCGAAGGTTTAAACAGTGTCTCTGAAAACCACTAAACTAATTGTACTCCAAGTATTAATCAAGGTCTTGAATGACCCTCAGTGACAATCATTTGTGAATAAATGTTGACATTACCAACTACATTCTTGTCTTGAGCTTCATAGACAAATTGTCTGTGACGATTCCAACAAACTTGAAAGATAGACACCCTGATCAAATTCTCTGTTTGATAGGCAGACTATAGTAAGATTGGCAGAGCCACATTTTTGTCTTTAAGCATATGGATTGACCGTTAACATCAAGAATCCGTTTCTAGTTTGACACATTTATTGTTCATAATCCAATGACAAACCAATTAACTTATTGGTTCATGGAATGAATGTGAATTTCTCTCATAATTCCTTTAGGGCTCATTTGGTAGCAAGAACACTCACAACGAATCTTGCCAAATATTGTAATAGATTTAAATCTAGCGTTCCATGAATCTATTCCAATATTTGCGATAGATTCATCGGACATTCACTTAGTGTCCTTGCTCCCAGTAACCCCTTCTAGAGGCTCAGCGTGAGAGGCTGTTACTTAAGCTTACTCCAAAAAATGTGGATTTAAAAAAGCCTTTTCTAACCGTCGTAAACGACTCGTACTATATATAAAAGTGAAAGAAAATAAAAGGTATCCTTAAGTAAACTACTCCAAGACCTTTGTAAAGCCAAAGCTGTAGGAGTAGGAGAAACATTATTAGGGTTGAAAAGATTTGTTAGATAGTATGTAGTTCCAAACAGATAAACTTTTGGGTGATGAGAGAGATTTTCTTCTCTTTAAACACCATAAATAAGTTGCGAAATGTGAGAGAAGATGAACACACATTCTAAATTATGGCCAGAAGATCGTCCCAATACCTTAAACGATAAAGCTGTGGGTGAAGGAAAAAAAAGGAAATTAACTGCATTGCAGATAAAGAAACAATCATATCTGAACAGAATTTTGTTGATGTAACCATTTTATCTAATGTAGAAAGGAACTGTTTAGTAACAAAGAGGTCTCAACATTGAAAGTTGAAGTCACCCAACATAAGCGTGGAGCAGGCCTCACAGTCAAGCCACATTAAAAAATTTGTGTGCTATTTCATCTCCGTTCTCTTTAGCTTCCCCACTTTACCTTACTTACTTTTTCTCTGACATACTACGTTTACTTTTTTTTTCCCCTGATATGGTATCAAAGCCAACATCTGCACCAGGAGAACCACAATGCAACATGGAGGAAGTTCTAGATCTTTCCTTCCTTCATTGCCAACACAAAATGCAATTTAACGTTTCCTTTTCAAAAGGTTAAACTCAAAGAACTAGCTCTGGGCTTTGCTTCTTTTCATCTCCTACAACCTTGATGGTTACATTGATGGCTTCAAACCTCCACCTAAGGAGTACATTGAAAAGGGTGGGAAGCATATCATCGACTGAATCTATCTGGCAATTAATGGAGTCGGTGAGGCCAACTTCTCTTGAGTTAGATAACTTCTTTCCTCGTCGAGCTTCTTCACTCTCATCGGTCTCGAGACTTAAGAATTCTGTCGCATGCTGCTACCTATGCAAGCTCAGATCGGGTTATGCATTTGAAGGAACAACTTGGATTTGCATTAGCTTCAGCTAACAATAGAAGTCGTAAAAGGTGATGAAATTAGTGCAGGTAGGAGCATATTAGAAGAAGGAAGTACACAAAATAAGAATTGCCTACGTAATTGGTGCACAGCATGTATGTTATGTCAGTCTTTAGCTACTCATTGTATACTAGAACCCTATTTTATCTGACAACGAACTCGGGACTTAGGTCATTCTTAGAGGTTGTTTGATTACTTTAAATCTTATTGCTTTTCAGGTTCTCACCAGGTGGACGATCAGACCCACTGACCGAGGGAACAGGGATGATTCTGGGAGAGAGGCGATGCCACCGCCTTGCTTCAGGTTTTTTTTGGGGATTTAAGTTGTGCATAAGTACGCCCCACCCACAGTTAATTTTAGGATATGGCTCTTGGGCATGTAGGAGTTGTCATTGATAAGATCTATATGAGGGGCGGGGAAGTGCGGCGCGGGGTTGCATTACCCATCCAAAACAAGAATGAAAGGAGAGAAACCCATAGTTGAAGACTTTTAGTACGCTTTCTCAAATGCAAAATTGTGAGATTACCTCTTAAATAAGATCTGAAATGACGTTAGATCTAAGATTCGAGTTAACTAAACACAAGTTCGATACCTTTTCAACTATGAAGCATCCTCCTAATGGAGCTTTGAGAGGGTATGAAGAAGTTTTCTACAAAAAGTTTTCTTTTTCTATTAGTCAAGTATACACAAAAAAATTGTGCATCAACCAGTGCGCATTCGGTGGTCAATGGTCAGAGCCTAAAAGGGCAGAGAAGGCCTTATCCGAAAACAGCAGGTGCATTCCAGGAAAAGAAATGGAAATTCGCACATTAATTAGGAAGACTTTGGCAGAGTAATACCGAATCAATCATTAGGCGCAAAGACCGGCTAAGGGTATTTTCGGTAAAGGTCGGTGGAGGACCCAGAACTCGTCGGATATTCACATACGGTTGGTGCGCCTGGTCCTCCCTTCACCGGTAAGCCCGCAACGAAAACAATCTGACGTGGCAACTGGTGGAAGGTGAGTAGGGCCCCGTAAGGCTAAGCAAAGGGGTTGGTGAAGCTCACCTAACCTCATCTTCGTCACTTGGTCAAGTTGGCCTCCGGCCCCACCCCGTCGGACCCACTTCCCAGTCTCTGCTTCCCAATGCTTGACCTCACTTTTCACGTCAGCAAAATGCCCAGCAGCGGCGCTGTCCCCTCCGTCAACGTGGCCGAGCTGAAATGCGATAAGTTTAGGCGGGCCACTTTCAGCTACATCCGGCAGCGGAGCCGTGTCCTCGTCCACGTTAACGTGGCCGAGTTGAAAGGTCACAAGTTTAAGTGGTGCCGATTTCTTCTCCCTTTATCTTGGCAAACTCCATCGCCGCTTGTATATTCTAATTATGAAAAGGCTAAGATCACATATGCTTGTAGTCCATAGATGATTATACGTGTAGTTCATATATTAATTAATGGCACGAGCACAGAAAGTAGAATGTAACCACCAAAGTAGTTCGTATATGGTAAAGATGTCTCCATCGACACATGTATAAAAGTTTTATTGATATTGCTTTCCATTTTACCGACAACTTTCAAGCAGCCGGCGAATCTACGCTCTTTTGTAGTGTTAATTTAAAACTTGAAATTGTTTTTATCAAAAAGCCATTTTCTTATGTACTAAGAATCAAGGAATATCATATCTTAAGGATGGAAATAATTTCCCATGGTACTGCTTTTGAGATGATTCACGTGAATTTTGCAATTTTCCGCATTGGTAGATGTTTTTGAACGATCAAATTATGGTGCATAAAAAAAACCTTACGGTGGATCACAACTCCATCAATTAAATGCCTTCTATGAGTCGACCGTTGAGATTCTTGTAGCATCAACTACTCAATTGTTTTTCATACATTATTTGATTGACAGATCCTCTCTTTTGCCGACAGTACAGAAATATTTAATTCTTGTTATTAATTAATTAAGAAAATGTTTTCTCTTGAACTTTGAATAACACACACTTACTTTCAGTTGTCAAATACTAATGCAAACTAAATCCTAATATAATTGGCCTAATCTGGCATGTATTAATACCTTCGAATGACTAAACTATCTATCCGTAAAAGGATCTACATACATATCAATATCAAAGTAATTTTGTTTGGTTCGACCTGTTAATTTGCACCTTATACGTGTGGCTCGAACGATCCTTCCAAAACAAATGGTTTACAATTCACGTTGCCATTGTCCACACCCGAATCAAGTGGGCCACCATCGTCCCATTTTTAAACCTGACCTTTTGACGATCTGAAGTAGGAATCTCTGGACTTCAACTGCTAAAGACAATCAAGTCTCTTGCCATGTGGTGAAGACACAGATGAAAATGCAAGCCACTGATGCACGAGTTCGTCAAAGAAGAAGAAGAGTGGCACCTACGTGTTGAGATTGTATGCAATAGGCCCACATCTTTTATTTTATGGTGCTCAGTGTCTACTTCTTACTTATTTGGATTTGCGCCTGATATGGACAGAAACTGGTTATGTGCACACTCCTGTCAACAACATTTTATAGTCCTCCATCTCAGTTTCTTACTTATTTGGATTTACTCTTAATATGGACCGACCGAAACAGGTGATATGCACACTCCTGTGCATAGCAAATTGTGCACAGGGGCGTGTAATGAATAAAGTACTCCGTTTAAATAAAAAAAAAAGAGCTAAAAAGGATTATGAAAAAAAAATTAAAAATCTAAAATGTATGTTTTTTTATAAAAAAAATTCGAAAATACCCTAATCCTCATTATTTTCCCTTCCATGCATATTTGTCTGTGCACGGGTGTGCGCACAACGCAGTCTCCATATGGACCTGGAATTTTTCTTGGGGTTCACCGCACTATTTTCATCCATGTTTTTTTCCAGATTATTTTCATTTAATTTTTTTTTCTCCTTTTCCATTTTGACAAGTTGATTCTCTCCACCCTAGGGTTGGTGAATGATACGCAATGGAAGAAACTTAAAAAGCCCGTCCCATTTTGGAACTGGCGTTACTGCTTCGTATCATTGGTAGCGCCAATAAGATGCATCGCCCCATGTTCCTTCTCCCTCATGCAGTTTCCCCATTTCCTGGAGTCGATTCTTCTCCATACCAAAGGAAATGCCACAGGAAGTGCTAATGCAAAAGACACATCTGCAAGCGTTCTCCGAAAGAGAAAAGGAAGAAGGCACGAGAGGATACCGGTAAAATTATATCCAAATTTAAATAGCTTATATGCAAAAGACACATCTTGCTTATTTGGTGCTAAACCTAATGTAAATTTGTCTCTGGATCTGGACTCCCGTCTCAAATTCTGTTTCAATTTATGCTTCTACCTTCATGCATGTTTAAGAGCTGCTTCATAAGCTTTGGTCAAGACTGATGAAATTTGAATTCATCTACGCTTAGCTAGCTCGATCCATCAGTTTTCATAGAGCTAGGGGTGCCATTTTTTTAGGAAAATCTCGGAACTGCTTTAAAGGAAAGGCGTGGAGCTAGCGAATGAATGCATTGACAAAATTTAAGAAATTGGACAACGTCAGAATCTCTCGTCTAGATTGCATTTATTGGAAACCAATTTCATTTTATTACTTTGACCACTTTGTGGGACTGATAGAATTTATATATTCATTCATGAAAATAAGTTGCTTCGGTTTGACTGTATGAACAGATGGACTAGAGAGAGCGAGAGAGTCATCCTACAACAGTCACTTGGGGTAGTCCTACATGGTTTGCTAATAGTTGACTAGCCACCAACGACCTTTCTATGGATGGAAGGAATAGTTCATCCTAAATAATGTTGTATAATTTCGAACAGGATTAGAGTATGGCTGTTCTCAGCCAACCATTTTATTTACTAGAAAGCAAACTCGGGTCCTTACTCTGGGGATCCAGCAACGTATGTCATTCAATCATGCATATATGCATATATCCATTGCACTCCTAATTTGCGCAAATCTAACCTCCAAAATAATAATAAGAATAATTATTTAATCATGTCATGTGCTATTCCTTTCTTTGGATTTTAAATAAACAAGTCCTCTCCTTGACTCTTGCAGGTCTTCATCTTCAAATGGAACTGTGATCTTGGATCTTTTTTCATTATCATTTAAATAAACAAGTCCTCTCCTTGACTATTCCCATTTTCAATATTGTCTCTTGAAGGGCATGCAACAAGTGAACATAAAAAACTATGGCGGGTTGGGATCCGAATCAGTGGCCCAAGCCCCATGTGGGTGTTGGTCGGCTTGTTTCAATGGTATCAAAACATGGTTCCAAACTTGGACCTAGGTTCCTACATGCATAGACACACGTGCCTTAAGGGAGGTTGATTGTAGCACATCACCTTCAAAGTTTAGTTCCATATTAAAGATTGTGTGGAATCTTGAAGGAGGTTATTAAATAGTTGATTGTCCTAGTTCGTAGTTTTTTGGGACTGAAATCGAAACTATTTGGGTTTCTACTTCTTTCCATCCCAAAATGTTACCTAAAACAATCTCCAATCATAGTGCTTTATTGTTTCATATTAATGACAGGAGATATGCTAGATGGAGGTATGACGATCTTCATATTTTTTCAACTACTAAATGGTTAGACTAGAATGTGAACAAGTTGTTATGAAAAGCTGGAAGGTTAGGGTCTTGGGGTGCCCATAAAGAATACTATAATTGGCTTGTTCCGATTACCTATGAGATAATAGATTTTGCATAAAATCTACATTTAGTAGAAGGAACGTTTGGAGTTTGACAAGCTTGTAAATAACAATTTAATATGATAGCCCTACTCTTTATTTGGAAAAGAAGGGGATGGTGTGACCATCAAATTTATGTGCCTAGTGCAATATAAATGATAGCTGTTTTAGAAAGAAATGAACTCTTGCTACATGATCCAATCAAGTAGTCTTAAGAAGGATCTAAAGCATATTAATAGAGGAGCTAGAAGAAGTGAAATGCAGAAAAGTTCGTGGCAAAAGTGCCTAACATCCAAGTAGATGAAGGCTGAACACCACTTTCTTAGATGGAAGATGCAACAAATGGAGATTCTATAGTAGATGTGGGACCATAATGTCATGGATTTCTTTTCTTTTTTCTTTATCTTCCCAAAATCCATATGTAGTAAGATTTATTTTAGGTGATTTTAGATAGACTTGTTAGGTCTTGTCAATTTCTTCTTACTCAAACCACTCAGATTTTAAAGAGTCTTGTTGGGTTGTATTGGAGAGATGGTGAGGTTGTATGAGATGCAAGCATCGATCATAGTAAACTGGGAACTACTTTCCATAACAAGGTATTGGAAGCAATTGCAAAAAGTATTTGGCAAAAATTTGAAAGTATAGCATTTCATCCTAATAAGAAGTAAATTGCACCCATTCAAACCTTGAAAAATGTGCTTATACCCTCGAATAGCAGTGTGATTGGGACAAACATGTCAATATTTCTTTATTTGTATGCAATAATATCCATGAGATCATTAGTGTGAGCTTCTCAAGGCATTGTATGACAAATTATGTAATCATCTCTCTATTGGAGCGAAGTAGAAGAAAGCCGATTGATGATCCTTTTGTTTTCAAACACCATGACAACCTGGTGAAGAGCAAAGAGCATCTCATAAAAACTCAAAGTAGACAAAAGAGTTATATGCACCTCAATGTCATGGCGACTGAGTTTCAAGGTGGGCAATTATGTGCCGATTTAAGTTTGCTTGAGAAAATCATTTTTAGATTTAAGAAATGGAAGATAAGCCTAATGTTCATTTAAGATTCCATTTGAATTGGCAAAATAAAATATTGAGCAGCTGTGCCTACTTAGTTCAAGTCCATCCACAACATGCTTCATGTGTCAATTTTGTGCAAACATGTGGACAACCCTTCACATGTGATTTGGTATAAAGACATTGCTCTTTAAGGGACCTAACATACATGGAATGTCCAGTTGAGATTATAGATTATTTAGAGTGGACATGGCAAAAGAAGATTGTTTCTTTAGTCCAAGTGGGATGGTTGCATTTTGACATCAAGGAATACACTTGGGAACCATAGGCAAGTATGTCAGCCAATTATCCTCATACTCTTAGTTAGCACTATTTGTTTAGAAAAGAGGAGAGAGATGAAATCCCCTAGTATTTTTCAAAAAATTTTGAAACCATTTTCAGTTATTTTTTGGTTCATTTCAATGTTTTGAGCTAAAAACTACAGTTTCTAGTTGTTTTGAGTTACTAGTTGGGTTGTGATTCATCTGGTGGCTGTATCTTAAGTGGATTCTATAACTTAAGCTAGTGATGTCGAAAAAGGTCAGCTTTTTACACCTTTTGCTACATGTGATGTTCTTATTTTATAAATATTTGTGTTGTAATGCATTCATTATGAATTTGACAAACTTTTAGCACCGTTTCAATATAATACACATTGCTATGTTTGATGTGACGATGATTTGTGCTTATAAATTTTTTGAATTGTGTGATGTGTGAAACTACAAAAGTACATAAATTCAACTTGGAAATAGCTATATATAAAGATCTAACATGGGGTACTTCAAGTAGTATCCACAAGGCCCAAGGAGAAATGCGGTTTACACTCTCGATGGATCCTACTTTTTTATAGTTACACCTTCTAGTGCCATGGTAACATGCATAAATTATAGTTATTGGAAGCCAAGGAAAACTCAAAGAAACCATATAAACTTGCTTAAATTCAAGAAAAAACAACACAACTAGAGATGACTTCTCATTTTCTATAGGAGTCTGGATTTATCATGCAAAAGAAGGGAAGGCTTTTGCCAAGGCCCTCTTGGCTGCAGGCTAGGAGGACATGAGGAGAGGGAAGGCTAGTGGGTTGACTTTGACTTTTGGGTGTTCCTATTAATTTTTCTTTTCCTTTTTCATTTACAGTGTACGTCATTTTCACTTCTAACATTAACCTAATTTCAGTTTCATTAAATCTAATTTCTTATTTGAGTGAGGTAAGTTTTTATTGGGTTAAGAGCCACATAATTAGGGGGATCTCCCCTATGATGAGCCATCAGAATGCCTTAGACATATTTTTATTAATATTGATTTATTCTTCATTGTCGTTCTTACTTTTTGTATAAGACAATATGATAAAGGTGCGACTATTTTAATTTCCCATCTGTTTGTTGGAAATTGATTTTAACTATATCAACATGTTCTGAAATGGTAACCTTCATGGATTAGGCATTTAAGGCTATAGAGATTTGGTTTCTCTTTTATGTGATTTGATGATTGATTTATTTCTTTAAATTTTCAAGAGGTTGATCTAGGCTAAAATGAAGAGAAGAAAGATTTGGTACTAAAATGAGATTGGAATCATAAACATTCTATATGATTTTGCTTCCATTTTCTCAAGACAAAGTTATAACTTTTTGGGAAATATCGAAGGGTTTAACATCTTAAAACATTGACAAACATCGAATTCAAATGAAATGTCTAATAAGTGGGATTTTAACCTCAACAAATTTAATATTCAACTAGTTTGAAATTGTCTTAGTCTTGCCAATGATTTTAATTCTCTTGTCTAAAGTATGTTTATTGGTTTATGTGGAGGATATAAGAAGGTTTGAAGCCATAAAATCTGTGTTGGGTTTAAATCAAAGCCTAAAAGCTTTGAAACTAGTTAGTTTCTAAACTTAGCTGAACATTTCAATAAGCTAGGTATAGTTGACAACCAATTTTCTATGCCTTAGATCTGATTTCCAACCTACCTTAGAATCTGTCTTCTTTCTGTTACATGATATTCAAAGTACCTAAATTAGCAAGTTATAATGTTGATTAAGAGCTTAAAAATTTTCTCTTATTAGGAAAGTGATTTATAAGTTTCCACTTAAATGGTTCAAATTAATGGCATAGTTTAGAGCTTACCACGGAGTAGTTTACAAGCTTATTTAGGGACAAAACTTTGGAGTATTGTCACAAAAAACGCCGTTTTTTTAAAAAAAACGCGTATTTAACGCCAAAAACAGTCATGTCGTATAATACCCGTACTATTCCCGTTTTTTTTAAAAAAACGTCAAAAAACAAAAAACGCGTATAATACCCGTTTAATGCCCGTATAATACCCGTTTTTTACCGTTATTTTCCGTTATTTTCCCGTTTTTTGCCGTTTTTTTATTAATTATTATTTTTTATAATTTTTAAGATGTATTAAATGTTTAATTTTTTAAAAAAATTTGCCGAACTTTTCCCGTTTTATTCCCGATATATAAAACTTTGCCGTATTATAACCGTTTTTTTCCTCGCCGTTTAATACACCCGTCCCCGTTTTTTGTGACAATGCTTTGGACATAACTCAGGTATAATTCCAGCCATGAATAAGGTATTTATTACCTAAATCACCTAACAAAAATTATAAAGAAATTTTACAATTTTAAATAAGAGAAGTTTGACAAAAAACTCTACCGGTTCCAAGCAATAGTCAACTAGTTTCTTAAGCAGACTTTGATTTTTAAATTTGCAGATTTTAAGACTCGAAAGTATCACTTAGACTAAAACTTCATCGATGGAAGGTTGAAATCACTTAAACTAAATTCTGATTCTGACTAAGTGCAACTTTTTTATATGAATTTGGTCCTTGATTATTGCTTATGTTCGGGGTTTTGAAATCCCATGCACCATGTACTGTTTTAATATAAAATTTCAGATTTAAAGATTATTATAAGAACAGGCTAAGGTGTTCATGTCTGCATTCATCGCATCCTGCTCCTCGCCACACAAACAGAGGTCTAGAAAAAATTGTGAAGTTGTGGCCCATTCTTGAAACATCTTAGAATAGGAGAATAGCTTGTCAGGTTCCTGGGTGTTCCAAGACTAGGAACAGAGTAAGCCCTCACCCTTTTTACGTCTTTTGCAAATTAACACTCTACACTCAAGCAAAATACTTCACTCTTGATATATATATATATATATATATATATAAATAATGGTGACTCTAGTTTTTCAAAGTGACCCAAACATTTAATTAGGGTTGTCTGATTCATCATGATGGACTATTAAAAAAGAAAAATAAGGAGAAAAAAGTGATGGGCGTTTTTGTCGTCTAATATTAATTCACAACTGCTTCTCATTGTTTTTTCTCAACCATCCAAGATTGTTGAGTGACTCTAGATAACTAGTGTCATCATTCATTTACTATCTTTCTCTCTCTCTCTCTCTCTCTCTATATATATATATATATATATATATATATATATATATATATATATATAATTCGAATAAGACGGTATATGCATTCATATACATATAGTCAATCTATGATACAGATTTGCGCTCACGGTAGTTTACTGAAGATCATGCGTTAGTATACAAATTTCCTATAAAAAAATGTTATTTTCATGGAAAGTAAAAGAATGTTATGTTTTAAGTAATGTTGCTTTGTCGGATAGTAGAAAAAGCCAATTTTTAATTAATAAAACTGCCTTGAGGACCTATATATAAACGTGAATACTGACAACCACATATTTCCGGATTTCCTACGAGCACTGAAGCGAAGTGTGGACGTTACAACTGTATTTTTTTTTTCTTTACAACGGAAATGTTATGATCTAATTTCTTTCAGCGGCCTATGATTTTAATTAGTTTGTGAAAGTCAATACCTTTATTCAACGATTGATTGAACCTTGAGAATCTACTATATGCATCTTTTGTGATCTTTGACATACCTTGAAAATCTTTAATATTTATAGAAAAATTGAACATCAATTCTTTTATTTTTCTGACCCATAAACGACATCAATTGATGACCCAGCCAATTCTCACAATCTTTTTGGGAAATCGATTCAAAATCTAATAAATCCGAGAGCACTAGTTAGGACCTCATATGGTGCTAATGAAAGAATGGATCAACAAAACCAGACCACTAATTAGGCTAGAGATCCACAAATCCCACATCGAAGGTTTTGATGTTGGAAACATATTTAAATCCACAGTTTGTTAGAACCGTAGATGTTGCTCAGCAATAACTTGAAGTTTGAGGGGAAGCAAATGTATTTTAAGGTTTGCTTATGTTTTGTATCAGAAATTGGTAGGTACATAACTCTTAGGCGCATGACTCGTAATGAGTCATCTTGATCATTGATATTTTCAAGATAGAAGATTGAGTGAAAATAAAAGAAAAAAATTGTTAATTAATGTTGCATGACTAAAATATTTTGTTCTCTTGATTTTCTCTTAGCCTTTCATCCTACAAAATTGATTGGCCAATAAGGATCATGTACCTACCAATTTTTATATATGAAATAAATATATACAAAGATATATATATATATATATATATATATATATATATATATATGTAAAAGTACCTCTAGTCCTAAAATGGCTGCCACTTGTTTTGCTGTTGGAAAGCTAAAGTTCTTGTTTTTTTTTTTTTTTTTTACTTTCATTGTTTTTTTTTTCGCTGCTTTGGTTCGAAAGCATGAGAAAATGTGGAAAGGAGTGTGAGTAATTAATGTATTTTACAGCCCAGCTTCTTTAAAGCAGTAGTGGAGCTAGAAAAATTAGATTTAAAGGGACATCTATATATGTGAATAAGTAAATATTAAATTTGTTAATATAAAACAAAAGGAATTTTAAAGAGTTGATGTGGGCAACTAGCCCACATGTGTCTAGGCCACTGCTTCAAAGAGTAAATATTTAGCTAATTGGCTGCCGACGACCTTCTAATAGAAGATATATAATTAAGCTTCTAAGAATATTTTGGAGTCAACTAATTCTCTCTCTCTCTCTCTCTTACTTGATTGGGGCAACATGGTTGGTGAACCAACCCTTAGCTAAGGAGGAGTTGGTTTCGACAGAGACCTCTCTCTTAGTACAGTACCGTCAACGAACGTGCACCGATATATTTTAAAAATTGTGCGTATGGAAGTCGCTGTCGCCTTGTCGGTACGTTATCCTGCTAATTCAAGCAAAGTGGGCGCCGGACTTTGTCAACAAAGCGTGGTAAGGATATCTAGGGAAGAAGTTAGGGATGGTAGTGCTTCCAGTTTTGGACATGCTTCTCACATTTCTTAATCGATCTCATGTAACTCGAGAAGCTTAGTAAAATTTGCCAATTAATGTACAGTAGGTAGGTACCTTGGTCCCCAAATGTAATTAAGTCTAGGCGTGCTGGATAAGGAGTCCGGATGGCTCGACACCCGAAACTCAGTCCGACCCCCAGCCCGACACCTGAAACCTGAGTCCGAGCCTGACTCTATTAAATTTAAAAATATATATTTTAATATAAAATAATATATAAATATAATTAATTGTAATAAAATATTATAGTTATATATAAGAATTATTAAAATATATATTAAAAAAATTTATCAAGCTGAACTGAGCTCAGTCGGGCCCACTCGAGCCAGCCGGATACTTATCGGTTTGACTCGGTTTCTTTTATTCGAGCCCGAGCCCGTGCTTGAGTCTTGTACCAAGTACCGGGTATTCGACCCGACGGCCAGCCTTCAATGTATAATTGGCTTCTAGTATTTAATTGATCACAATAGGGTAAATATTGATCACAATAGGGTCGATGAGAAAAATAAATAAACATGATGCCTTGTTTTGACATGAGGACAAAACAACGAGGCCTTTAAATGGAAAACGAAAGGGTTTTCTTCGACGAGTCATACCATAGGAATGGAACCTAAGATAACGTATCGTCTAAACCATAGTAAAGATATATAAAATTTGAGAGTTGAAAAGGATGGGAACTCTCGACTCATGATGCTTATAATGCCAGTGATGGCTATTCTGCGTTCTGAACTGGCCATGGGCTCATTTGTTAAATCCAATTTAAAACTGTTTCTTAGATGGAGATGGAGATATCTTAAAGAGGCTTATGCCCCTTCCCCTTTTCCCCTGCACCCAGGGTTTGAGACTACTTCGGGATGAAGATGGAGAGCGGTTCACATGTCAAGAGTATTATAGATTATTGTGTATTTATCATTTGTAGTTTAGATGAAAAGCGCTTATGAGAATCTAAGGACGACCGGACTTTCCTAGGTTGGCCAGTCCTATAGCTACACTACGTCCCTAACCGTTCCCTTGGGTTAAAAAAAGTTAGCGTTAATGTGACAATATGTCGAAAGAATTTGTTTGTTCAAATAACTGGGGAAGGGCCAGAGTGGCTCATTCTATTACTCCGTTGGCATAAATAACGCCCAAATTACTGTGAGTTTAAACTCAAGATACTCCATCAGGTTGCTGAAGATTGACCAGGGGTGGAGAGAGAGAGAGAGAGAGAGAGAGAGAGAGAGAGAGAGGGCCGGGAGGGGGCCAAACTTGAAAAATATGTACGTAAACAAAATTTCTAAAATTTTTGACGGTTGCCAATTTTATTGTTCAAAATTTTTGCAGTGGCTGAACTGAAATTAAAATTAGTTTCTGAAACTTCAGGGGTCGGAGGGCAGCGGCCCCTATGATCAGCCCCATTTGCTCTGCCACTGCTGACGATCATACCTGATGCAATCACAAAGTACACGGATCATGAACTCCTTTTCATGTAGAATATCAAACCTTAGAGGGCTTTTTGACTGATCAGATCTGAGATTCGAGGATTAATGTACACGATGTGAGCCCAAAATTCTCTTAACCTGCCTCGAGTGTTCAACACTTCTATAAACTGCAAATTTTAAAACAGTCGATTTTGAGGGATGGTCTAATTTCCATGCATTGTGTTCAAATCATGTATATACATGACATTTTTTTGTGAATGCTCTGGCCTTTCACACACACACAGCCCAAATGTCTAGATGTCTTTATCTAGAGCTTCTGTCTCTTTTTTGGTAGTTGAATTTCCAGCTATATCTCGTCTGAACATTTTGACGATCTGAAGGTCCGTACAAAGCCCATATCTCTTTCTCTCATTCATAATGAAAGCGTGAAGACCATAGTTACATTGAAGTCAGTGGAAGTAGCATGCGTGATCTAATTACGGGGGAATAAGTCTTGCTCCAAAGACAATATTGCTTTCAAGCTTTTCGCCGTGATGGCCCGCAAAGAAAAGTACTCTTCTGTCAGCAATCCGGAAGATATGAAAAAAGTATTCCACATCAGTAAGCCATTGATAAACTTACACCAAACAGTTCATCATTTCTGAGCCCATCTTTTTCTAAGAGATGAGCTTCCATGATGTCGCATGCATCCTGCACCAGTTACCATGCGCCTTTTGTCAAGGCTTGTACCCCACCAACCAGAACGTCTGTGGTCCTGGTCATGATTTGACCCACATTCCATTCCTCCTGGGGGATACATTCACTTCGTCAGAAGAACAAATTTTTGGTATATCTTACTATCAAACATGAGCCACACACGAGACTGAATCTTGAAAAGTTTTGCATGTTGTTGGAAGAAGAAAAAATTCTTACAAGATATTGTTTTCTCGTTACGAGATAGACTTTTCAAAGGGCAGAATTCCCATCTTATGGTCTGCTGCACTGCATACTTTTAAGCAACTTGCGCAAGGAGCACCGACTGAAAGCAGTGTCACGTAGTTGAAAAAGCGGCTTTAGTTCCAAAGACCGGGCCCCTTTCAATTGGACTGTGCGGAAATAAGCTTCCTGTACCGTCGGTCCAAATGAAACGAGCCGCTGGAAAGGGCTTCGCTTGTCTGACTGGGCCATGTATACATGAGTGTTCTAAACTGAAGGAACGACAGTACCAACTTGCTGATTCGCAGTCCTCATCCGGATTTTTCCGTGGCAAAGGGAAGGGGGAAGGAAGAAATATTCTCACTTTAATAACCTTTTGCTGCAAGTTGCCTGATGTTAAAAATCGGCAAGTTGGAGGAGAATTAAGTGTTAGAATTGTACCATTCTGTGGAGGAGCTGTTAACTTATTCATTATAACCTTTTGGTTGTGAAATTATTTTTGAACGTTCCTTGATTGCTAGTAAGATGGAGAGGTTGCCTGGTGTAATTTAAAACCTCTATCATATCAATCTGACAAGGTGAATAATAAAAAAGAAAAAACAGTTCCTCCTATGGATTTAGGCTTTCAAGGCCAAACCACGTAAAACTGCACCTTTTCCATATCTATGTTTACTTAGAGGCTGAAGAGCAAAAGTGTCTTGTTATCACTAGGAAAAAGGGGATCACATCTTGCATAATGAGAGGTCTGCCCTTGTTATTTGTGGCCCTATAGGAGTTGCCCGACCTCCTAGCAAGTGCACTCACTGCAAGAAGACTGGCCATACCATGGATTTTTGTTGGGACCTCCATCCAAAAAAGAATAATAGTCAAGGGAAACCTTCTAGTGGAAGAAGTCTATTTCAGATGCCACCAACTCTAGTGGAGGAAAAACCTCTATTTTTGCTGAACAGATTCGCGATCTCCGTGCTTATCTAAGTCGGATTGATATTGGTCTGGCCGAAGTGTCAGATGATGTGAAAGTTAACCATGCTCTGGCCATTTCTAGCGAAAAAGGTAATTCTTGTATGGGAGAATGAATTGTTGAGAGTGGTGCCACCCATCACATGATTGACAATCCTAAGCTCTTTCATGAGTATAAGCTCTCATCTAGAAAGGAACGTGTTTCTCTTGCCGATGGTTCCTTTACCTCTGTGGCAAGAAAATGGAGTCTTTCTTTGTTAAATAAATTTTTGGTACATGATGCCTTACATGTTCCTCATCTTCATTGAATCTTTTGCATGTCAACAAGATTACAAAGGATCTGAATTGTGAACTCATATTCTCTGCTAATTGTTGTGTTTTACAAGACTTGGTGATAGGGAAGAAGATTGGGATTGGTTTGGTGTCTGAAGGTTTATATCGACTTCCCATTCATGTGGCCACAACTCTTATGACAGCTGTTAGTAGGATAGAGGAGAAGAGAGAAGATTGTCTTCAATCATTTTTGTATTGGCATGAATGCCTTGGACATCTTCCTTTTGGGATTTGAAATAGTTATTTCCTGATTTATGTTCTAGTTTGGACATATCTATGATATCTTGTGATGTATGTCAGTTTGTTAAACATGTTAGGGCTTCATACCCTGTTTTCAATGGTCGTGCTAATGAAGTTTTTTCCTTGATCCATTCTGATGTGTGGGGGCTTTCGGGAATTCATACCCGTTGTGGTTTTCAGTATTTTATTATTTCTATAGATGATTAATCAAGGAGTACCTTTGTTTAGATACTGAAAGATCGTAGTGAAGTGCCTCATGTCATAGAGACCTTCATTCTTCTTGTGGAGACATCTTGTAGCTATACCCCTCCTCAAAATGGGGCCGCTGAGAGGAAAAATCGTCAATAGTTTAATGTCACTAGGGCCCTCTTGTTTCAAAGGAATCTCTCAAAACATTGTTGAGGACATGCTATTTTCACTAGCGCATATTTGATTAACCATATGCCTAGTCGTGTGCTAAATGGGCCACTTTATGCTTTCAGGGAATCGTCAGTCCTTTCATCTCCCTCCTTGTGTCTTTGGATGTGTTTGTTTTATTCATGATCACAACCCTAATATTAAAAAACTTGATCCAAAGTCGATTAAGGGAATATTTGTTGGGTATCTTCCTACTCAAAAGGGGTATAAGTATCTTGATCCTACTACTGGTCGTGTTTACATTACCAAGGATGTCACATTCTTAGAACATGTCTCTTATTTTGGTGTGAATCCTCTTCAGGGAGAGAAGTCTATGTCAGGGAAAGAGTATTCTCCAAGTCAGGAGATTCAATTTACAGATTTTTTGGAGTACAAGTGGGAAGAGAGTCTATCGGTTGCAGATGTGCTTGAACATGAGAGAAATGAAGGGTGTTCCACTGGGATGGAAGAACAACGTAATCGCTTGTTTGGGCAGGTGTACTCTAGGTGAAAAGTTTGTACAGATGAGGTGACTGATGGTGAGAATTCTACTCCTAATCCCAATGCTATTTCTTCCCTGGATGACCCAAGTTGTGCTCAAGAGAAACCAAAGACATTCAGACAGAAACTGAAAATGTGGAGCTTCCCATTGCTTTGAGGAAGGGTGTCAGGTCATGTACTCAACACCCTATTGGTAACTTTGTATTTTATTCTCGACTGAGCAAGAATTACAAATGTTCGATATCATCTCTTTCTTTGGCTATGATTCCTAGGACTGTTATAAAGGCTTAGAGTGATCCCAAGTGGACTCATGCAATGCAAGGAAAGATGGAAGCCTTGAGCAGAAACCAGACATGGGAAGTGGTGGAGACCCTTGAAGCAGCTCATCTGGTTGGATCCAAGTGGGTCTACACCATTAAGTACAAACCAGATGGGAGTGTTGAGAGGTACAAAGCTCGCCTGGTTGCGAAGGGGTTTAGTTAGAAATATGGGATTGACCATCGGAGACTTTTGCTCTTGTTGCGAAGATGAAGACTTTTAGAGTTATTATTTCTCTAACAGTGTTGAAGGAGTGGAAGATGTACCAACTTGACATGAAGAATGCTTTTCTCAATGAAGATCTTGAAGAAGAAGTGTATATATATATGCCCGCAGGATATGAGAAACCGAGAAAATGTTGCGAATTGAAGAAGGCTTTGTATGGGCTCAAGCAGTCTCTCCAAGCATGGTTTGAACGTCTTAGACTTATAATGAGACAACATGGCTACAATCAAGGAAACAGAGATCATACTCTATTTGTAAAGAGGAAAGAGGGTAAGGTTACTCTTTTGTTAGTCTATGTTGATGATATGATTGTTATAGGTGATGATGAAGACGAGATAACAAGATTAAAGGGTTTACTGGCTGCCGAATTTGATCTCAAGGACGTTGGTAAACTAAGTTATTTTCTGGGTATTGAAATTGCTAGATCAGGTATGACCCTTGTGCTAAATCAAAGGAAGTATACCTTGGATTTACTGAAGGAAACAGAAAAACTAGGGTGCAGACCAGCTTCTACTCCTCTGGATGCTGGACACAAACTCAGTATTAAGGATAGAACCTCTTTGTGAAAAGGCTAAAGGGAGGTATCAACTTCGTTGGAAGATTGATCTACCTCACTCTGACTAGACCTGATATCACCTTTGCTCTAAATGTGATGAGTCAGTTCATGCATGCTCCTACAGATACTCGCTTGAAGGCTATCGACAGAAACTTGTGTTACTTGAAGAGGAATCCTGGCAAAGGGCTTCTATATGTGAAACAATGGCCTATTGAGATTGAAGGGTATTCAGATGCGGACTGGGTAGAATGTGTTGATACTGGAAGATCTACTTCAGGGTACTACGTCTACTTGGGGGGAAATCTGGTTGTTTGGAGGAGCAAGAGACAAGATGTTTTTTCCCGCTCAAGTGCAGAGGCTGAATATAGGGCTGTTGCTATTGGAGTGTGAGAATTATTGTGGCTGAAAGTATTGCTGACTGATATTGGGATAGAGACTGAAGGACCTATGAAGATATACTGTGATAACAAGTCCGCAATCAATCTGGCCAACAACCCTATGTTACATAACCGAACAAAACATGTTGAGGTTGACCATCACTTCATCTAGGAGAGAATCGATGCCAGAGAGTTGATTCTACCATATATGAAGTCTCAAGACCAAACTGTTGATGTTCTGACTAAAGCCTTACCTTTGACTCAGTTTGAGAGAAATGTATCCAAGTTGGGAATGTTTGATATGTATGCCCAACTTGAGGGGGAGCATTGACATATGTTGTATTTGGGTCGCCTATTCGGGTCTGGATCTGGACCCGATCAAGTGTGTTACTGTTGGCCCTATTTAACATGTGTAAACCCTAATTTTTCTAAATGTGAATGAAATTCTAAGAGAGAGATTGTCTATCTGCTAGTGGGCACCAGTCCTCTTCTCCTGTGGTTTTTTCTCCTCTTGTTGAAGGGTTTTCCACATTACATCGTGTTCTTCTCTTGCTTTTGTTTCTACATGTTCAAACTAATATGCTCGAACAATCATTGATAGCATCCCAACATCAAGAAAGACAATTCTGGCCCTTAGTTTTCATATCATACTTTTTCTTCCATTCAATTTTTGTTCTCATTAGCCTCCTTCATGACCCTATCTCACATAGCCATTTCAAATTCCTTTTGCACATACATGCGGTGAATAGAACTTGAGATGGACTGTTAAAAGAAAAAAAATAGAATAAAAGAAATCTAGGATTAATAAGCTTTAACTTGAAATGCAGCTAGGTTAACATTATTGATAATAGTGAAAATTGAGAAAGGATCCACTAAGGAACCTCACCCTGCATTCCTTTGCAATTCTCTTTTAAAGGAAATAAAAAAATAAGAACAGATCATAATACTAGTGAGTCCAAATTGAATAAAGAACTTCAACTTGAAGGTAATCCACCATCAAAAAAGGTTATAGGGCAGAAAGTTGCAGCGAAAGAAAAGATGTCCATACAATACTATGTTGATTTATCATTTTCTGTGGTGCTATGTTCACTAGGTGACAACAAGCTGAAAGAATTTGAGGCTTTAAAAGAATTGTTTACATTGATAGAACTCTGTCTCATCAAGCAATTTTAACATAAAGCAAAAGAATGACTAACCCAAGATCACCCATATTTAAAATAATTTCAGTTATACTATCATGGCATCATAAGAACAATACAGTACCCACCATATCCAATGTTTTTTAATGAAGAAAAAATTAACCCAAGCATAAGACTACAACATAGATTGGAACAGGTAGCCAACAAATAGGACAACAAATAAACATCATAAGGAAAATATGAACTAACTACAAAAACAGAAAAAGAAAGAAAGCAAAATAAAAATAGAAGATGAGTAATTCTTTTCCAAGTTGGTGCTTCAACTAGCAAAGCTTCCTTCAAAGCTGATTTGGAAAAATTGTGGTATTAATTATTCAAAAATTTGCAACCTATTTAAAGTCACTAGGAGAAAGGAAAGGAACAAGCTGAACACATATATGACAATAGTAGAGTTGATTTGTGCAACTGACAATATCAGCCATCACTTTAACATGTTTAGTGAACCTTTAATAGAGGAGATTTCCAACATTTCAATAATAACTCATATAGAAGCTCTCATGTGATGGATCATGGACGACATGCACTACAGGAAGAAAATGGAAAAAATAACGACATGAAATTTACCAAAACCATCTAGTTCCTATAGCAATGATAACAATATTGATCTTAAAAATAGGAACATACTTGATTCTACACATAGATCCTCATGTTACTAAAAATATGTACAAGGATACCTAGTGCTTCTTATCATATATATTAATGCCATGACTAAAAACCCGAAATCAGGATAACAAAGTCCAGTATCTTTGGTAAAATTCCTAAAACCACAAAAGTAGGTAAACTTAGCGACGACCAAGGAAAATAAAAAGATCTCAACAAAATACCTCGGCTGGCATATATAATTGCCATCATCAGATGAAACAACTAGCAAAAATCCATGAACTCTTAAGAAGAAAAGGCCGAACTGATAGACATTCACCCAAAAATCAAAACAACGATATCACAGAAGAGAGAGAAATGCAGTGGGATAGACTTGCCATTGGAGAAAGGGGCATTGAAGATTTTTTTTTTTTGTTTAAAAGAGAGGGTTGAGACCCTCGGCCATCAACCTAGAGCAATAGAGATGTAGTAAGAGACTAGAGGAGACCCCAAAACCCTCATTTCCGGGGGGTAAAAGGGGATGTTGGCAAGCTGAAAGGCGTCCAAGCCCTCTTTTCCAGCTGAACGGAGGAGGAAAGGGTGATTAAGGAAAAACATGAAGGTCAAACCCTAGCTTCAATTCCATGCTCTCTCTCCCTCTCTTCATCCTTCGTAGGGTGCCTTCGATTTCGAGTGTCTACAATATGGGCTTCAATTTTTTTATATTCATCAAGTGATCCGTCGTGTTTACCATAATTACATGGGAATGGGTTCAACAAATGCAATAGCAGATCTGTTTCCATTGAGCAGTAGGCAGTTTGCCAACCATTGCTAGAGAACACATTTGTTGTAGTGTATTGTGGCTTTATGGCCTATTAATTATGTGGAATCCAAAATTTCTGAGATTTATGTTCCTTTAAACCACTGAAGAGGTTTGGTAGGCTGCCAAAAACCTCTAAAGTGCGCAATATAATATTGCCAGAGTGTATCAATCATCTCAAAAGAAGGGTTCAATGCCTATCAATGAGCATTTAAGCAAATTCAAAGGAACTTGGATGAGTTGGACACATATCCTCCTCTAATTACTGACCTAGCTATGATGGAAAAACATAGAGCAGGCTCATATTTTTTAGGATTTGGTGCGACTGGGTAATGACTTTAAGCAAGGCACAGTCAGGTTCTAATGTCTCATGAATTACCTTTTCTTAGTTCTGTATGCCTTTCACTCATGAGGGAGGAATCTTGTAGAGAAGCCATGAGAACTTAGTGAAAGCAGCTTGGAGACAAATCATGATGAAAAAATGGCTTGGAGACAAATCATGATGAAAAAATGGCATTCATTGCATCCATTTTAATGTTGCCACCAATATTGGAAAAAGTCAGAAAACCAAAGCAGAGGACAACATGAAACTTAAGTGCTCTCATTGTAAAAGGAATAGCCACTCCAGAGAAACGTGTCTGTTTCTTGTCAGTAGATATGAAAGAAATCAGAATTATGGCACTAAATGACCAAGCCAAGAATCAGACAAAATTGAAAAAGGAACCAAGCATGCAAATCAGGCAATTAATTCGGATGGTCTGGTCATCAAGGAACTACAAATGAAAAAAATCTGTTGGCTACTGACAATACTGCTGAATATCCTAAAGGTAACTCAGCTTTCCTTTTCTCTTCCTCCAATTCTGATGCACAGTGGAGGGTGAGCTTTGGCCCCACTGACCACATGGCAAACTAGATTATTCATCGCTCTAGCCAAGGTTGTGTGTCATTTTTCAACCTACTCAAGTTCAAATAGTTAGGTCACTTTAGGGGTTCCAACCAGGCAGATCCCAAAAACACAGTTTCCCCACAAAAAATAATCTCTCTGGTCAAGGAACATATTAGATATTTACCTAAACTAGTAGATCTTTGTGTGGATCCCACGTTAGCCCCAAGATGCTGGTCTGTAAATAGAAAAGTAAACAATTCAAAGAAGCTTCTGGCCCTATTCAAGACTATCACAATGAAAATCTGGCTTTGGTTGCTGCTGTTAATGGCAATCTCATAACCGTTAAGGGTGAAGACAACATAGATTTTTTTGGCAAAAGGTGTTCAAGTGAGATTTTAGTCATGCCAAGTATTAGTTTCAATCTCCTGTGTGTTTCTAAAATCAAGGAATTAAATTGCAATGAGATTTTTTCTTATGGTAATGTTATTTGTCAAGATCAGACGACTCGGGAGACAATTGGTGGGGGACACCTTGTCAGTGGTTTTTATTGCATCTCTTATTGAACATGTCGTGACAGCATCTTCTAGTCTTGTCAGAGACACGTGGCACGCACATCTGGGCTACCCATTTTCTAAGGCATTGCATTATTTATTTCCCAAGCACTGCTTTAAGGATGATGAATATGATGGTTGCAAATTTGCTAAGATGTCTAGGCCTAGGTTTTCTCTTTTTGAGCGTGTTAGTTATTCATACTGACATATGGGGCCCAATACTTGTGGGCTCTATGGTTGGATTTCATTATTATGTCATGTTTATGGATGACTATTCTAGAACTATTTGGGTATATTTTATGAAAAATAAAGTTGAAGTGTTTTCTCACGTTAAATCTTTTCTTAAAATGATTGATGTGGAAATATAACTAAAAAATTAAGGTTATTAGGTCCCACAATGGTACGGAATACAAGAACTCCAATTTTAAAAATTCCCTTGAAGAGCAAAGAATCCAACACCAAACATCCTGAATTGATACACTGCTACGAAAGTGGTGTATCAGAGAGAATGAACAAACACTTACTCAAACTTGTTAAGAGTCTTCTCTTTCAAATGAATTTTCCCAAGTCCTATTGACAGTTTATGATCATTACAACATGCTATATTGTTAATAGAACTCTCAGAAAAAGATGAACTTACAAGAGTCAAAATTTAAGTATCTTTGAGCTTTTGGGTGTGTTGTTTATGTGTAGCTCCACTAGTCAAAAAGAGTTAAGTCAAGTCCATTCTCAGTAAATGCATTTTTGTTGGATATAACTCTACAACAAGGGGTACATATGCCAACTTCCTGACTCAAAGGAAACTTTTATTTTGCATGATGTTCATTTGAACAAAAACCAATCTTTTTTCAACATGCGGCATCTTGATAGAAGTTAGAGGGAGTATTGTGATAAGTTATGGCTAAGGTGATTTATTCATAACCATTACTAATGAATAGGCATGTAGCCTAAATCACGAGTCCAATGATCTGGTGTCTAGTCTTCAAGAGATTTCTACCAAAAGGTGATCAGTTGAGTCACTATGATATGCCTAGCTCGGCTCCTCTTAGAAGTTTTGAAAGAGTTGAACATGCATCAATGCGTCTGGCAGGTTGAAACATATTTAGTTGGTGCCTGTAAGTAATTATGTGAGATATGATATAATTTTAATCAACACACCAAGTTCATTGGTTTTTTGCACAAAGTTCATGAATCCAAAACCTACCATGAAGCTAAAAAAGGTCCAAATGGAGATATGCAATGAAGGAGGAACTAGAAACATTGATAGAAAATAATACTTGGGACATGGTCCCTTCTCCTAAACGTGACAACATTGTGGGATGTAAGTGGCTCTATAAGGTGAAATAGAAAAGCGATTGATCTCTTGAAAGATACAAGGGGAGACTTGTCGCAAGGGGATTTACTTTTTCAAAGAGGCTTGACTGGAAATAATCACAATGGGATGGAACTTTCACCCTTGTAGCTAAGAAGAACACATTGCTTTCAACCAAAATTAGAATCTTCATTACTTGGATGTCAAAAATGCCTTTCTTCAAGGAGAATTGGGTGAGATATGTCCCTCCCCACGGATCACTGAAATGGAAAAGGCCTTGTTTGCATCTCAATAAGGCTATATATGGCCTAAAATAATGACCAACAGCATGGTCAAGAAAAGAAGAACAAAGGATACTTACACTGCCATACTAATATATGCTGACAGCATTGTGGTGACAGGAAATAATCCAGAGACCATCCAAGAGCTCAAGAATTTTTAAAAAGCACCATTGACATCAGGGACCTACAAAAAGTTAAATACTTCCTTGGTATTGAAATAACTCAATCTAAAAAAGGCTTATTTTTTTGTCAAAGGAAGTATGCTCTATACACTTTAAATGAGATAGGGAAGATGAATGCTCGACACATGGACACACCAATGGAACTGAATTTTAAGCTATGAGCTTGTGAAGGAGAGCCATAAGTTGACAAAGAGAGATTCAACATCTTGTGGGAAAACTTATATATCTCATAGTTATATATCTTGACATATTTTATGCCACTAACTATTGTTGGAAACTATATGCAGAGTCCAAGGTGCAACAGACGAATGCAGTTGATCGTATTCTTCAATACATAAAGGAACTCTAGGATAAGGACTTAGAAAAAGAACATAGATCTAGATATTGTTGGTTTCATGGATGCAGACTGGGCTGGCGATGTTAATGATATAAGATTTACAACTGGGTACTGCATATTTGTTAGAGGTAACATTGTTGCATGAAAACTTGAAAACAAAGAGTTGTGGCTCTATCTAGAGCTGAGGTGGAATACCATGCAATGGCATCCGAGGCTAGTGAGCTTATTTGGGTCAAGAGCTTAGTTGAAGAACTGGGTTTTCAAATTTCAAAACAGATAGACTTGTTTTGTCATAACAAGGCAGCCACTGAAATATCCACAAATCAAGTTTCCCATAAAAGAACAAAACATATCAAGATCGACCATCACTATGTGGAAACTTGAAAAATCAGAACACCTTATATCAAAGGGACTGAACAAGTGGCAAATGCTTTGACTAAAGGAGTGACCAAAAATAAACTTCAACAAGCCATAAGCAGGTAGCAATGTTCTAACATCTACGCCCACTTGAGGGGGAGTGTTATAATTGTACTATTCTTTGGATGAGCACTTTCCTTATCCATTATAACCATTGGAAGGAAATCTAAAAATCATTTTTGAACATTCCTTAACTGCTATTGCGTTAGAGAAGCTGCCTACTATAGTTTCAAACCTCTACCATACAAAGATTGGTTTCCTTTATATCAAATTGACAAGTTAATAATAATAAAAAAAAGCTCATCCTGTCGATGTTGGCTTTCAAGGCCAAACTATGTAAACTTCTGCACCTTTTTTCTTTTTCCTTTTATTCTAGCTTGAAAATTATCACTAGGAGTACAGTTCTTGGTCGGTAGCTTAATTTTCATCAGGATATGTATGGAAGAAAATCAGATACAAAAAGGAAAGCTCAAGGGACTTGGAGAGATTCCATGTGAATAACCTATGTCATACATCACTTCCTTAAAACTCACCTTCCATGTGCATGAGAGGTTCCATTTGAGAGGGTTAAAGTCATTTGCTAAACGAAGGGGTTGTACCCATTACATATTGAAATATCAGGTCCAGCCTATGATAAATTTGATCTCCTCTTGCTATAGAAATGCTCATTTTCATTCTCATCATTTGTTGCCTCAATATGTTTGGCATTATTGCCGGGTTGCCATAACTGTGTTGATTATCTTTGACTTTGTCGTCCTATATTGCTAGTTGTTATTGATGTGCAGTCATTGACTATTATGTAGATTGATGATGCATGAAATCATAACAACAAAGCAATGGCCAAAAACCATCACTGTTATTGTGGCTTCTGTTGCTATTGTGTAATGGCTATACCCTAAATTTCATCACTATAGATCCTATTGTTTAAACTACTAATGGCAAAATTGGTTATTGCTTTCTTTGATTACTTGTCGCAGCTGCTTCAATCGCTAAACACATTACCCCCCCCCCCCCCCCCAACCAAAAAAAAAAAAAAAGACACTGTATACCGGTGTCATCCTGGTGAAGAGAGGCCCAGAGCGTGCCATAGATCACCTGCTATAGCTACTTATCACCCTTTAAATACTCTGACTTGCATCATCCTTCCTTCTTCTGATTACTGCTTCCTTTTCATGCCTGCCTATCACTTGTGTGCATTCCTTCTCCCTATTGCTTTGCCTTCTCCCTATTGCTTTGTTCTTTCAGGAAATTCAAATGATTTGCTGATCAGAAAATCGAAAGTCCTCTTGGTTCACTAGGCAATTTGAGCATTAGCTCCAAGGGAACAATTTTAGGATATCGGTTGCTGAGATTTGTTATGGTTTTGTGAGGGGTTATGTCGTGTTGAGACCCCTCTCTTTCTTTTATTCGTTACAAGGAGAAAGGGAGACTCTCACTGTTCAGCCATGGCTCGCATTCACATCCACCAGGACTGTAATCTCTGTGCGAGTGTGTGTGTGTGTAAGTTTTATAACATCTCATCCATGATTTTTCTAAGACATAGGGCTTCTTGACATGCCTCTTCATTTTCTAAGTTTTACATCTCTCTCCATGTTTTATGAGATCTCATCCACGATTGTTTTGAGTCGTAGGATTTTTATTATTCATCAATCATTTTTAAGTTTTCACATTTCATTTTCTTCTGTTTTTAGATGCGTAAAAGCTTACTTGTTTCCCATGTTACAGTTGTTGTCTGCAGCCGTATTGATTTATTTCTTCAGAAGGAACATTCTTTTACTCATCTTCCCATGATTTATCATTCGATAGATTTTGTCTCTGTTTATGTGATGCAGTATTTTTCTGTTCGATTTAGCTTTGGAAAGCGTTAGTCTTTGTTTTTTTCTCATTCTCCTTGGCCGGAAATGCATCTATTCTCAACAACTAAGTATGGCCAGTGCATTTATTAATTAATGTTCTTATTTTCATTGATCACTCATGCTTAATAGAAACTGATGCCACTAATACCTTGTAGAATCCTACATGAATGTACACACACACACACACACACACACACACACACACACACACACACACACACACACATATATATATATATATATATATATATATATATATATATATATATATATATATATATATATGTATATAGATCATTCTACAATCTGCCGGATAGGGGCAGACCCTATTTTGTCGTTGCATGTATGCATGGTTGTTCTCCTCTCCTCCCCCATATGATTTTTCTCCTCACTTTCCTTCTACCTCTGATCCGTCTGGCTGCTTTGGTGGGGTGCAAGGATGCAGTGTTTGCAAGAAGAGACTATCTAAGGAACAGTAGTCCTTGGTCTTGTAAGGTGAATTTTGGAAGGGCCTAAGTTCAGGTTGGGATGATATGGTTACAGCATCCAATGGAAATTTAATCGTCATGGTCAGTTGATTAAATTTTGGAATGACCAAGGACTGGGAAATGTTATCCTATCTGATCTCAGCAATTGATTATGAGTATGTAGAAAGCTCATGGGACTTATCTTGGACATTGAGGAAAAATAAAGTATCATCACTACTTCCATTTGCTGGTATCTAATTTAGAGTCCCCATGACCAAGATTTCATTCATAGTTTCTAGTTAAAAGCTGATAGGTTTGTGCTTTTATGGGGTGATGATGATGTATTTAAGGTAAAGAGGATGGAAATAGATAGGCATATTCAAGTTTGGTGATCTATCAAAAAAATGATGACCATGGGCTGTGGCCCTGGAGCATTCTACTAAATACCATGGGTTGCAGCCCATGGAGCATTCTACTAAATACCATGGTCTGTAGCCATGAAGGATCCTGCGATGTTGATCTTGGTGCCATCTGAAAGCCACATAAGGATGTTACACAGAATGAACACTTATGAACATATCTGAAAAAAGTGATGAGTGGAAGAGAGGCAGATAAATTCCTTGATTTTAATGAGGTTAGTCAATAGCCTACATCCATGGAGAGATCTATCTGTCAATAGTTTCACTATGCTTTCATGGAGTACAAAGGATAGATCCCAGCTGTTTCATTGCATTACCACAACCTTGTTTTATGACATTAGATTTAGATGTTGTATTCTCATTTTTGTTAACTTCATTACTTGACATACAAGACTTGCTGGGATTATGACTTTTCACGCTGATTGCCACTTCTGGTGCAATGGTTCTCCCAATTTCAATGTCTCTTAGCTTCTTTCCTTGAATTGTATTGGAGGCTTTTCTAGTGCACAAATCTTCGTTTTTTTTCACACGGTTGACCATTGGATGGTTGTTCTCAAGAGCATGGGAAGTTCTTGCCTTTGAGATAAGAGTATTTGTCTTTTGCAAGGGGTTTGGTGAAGTTATCCATGATATAGTCCCTTGTAGAGATGTGTTGGATTTCAAAGTAACTTCTCACCAACTTTTCCCTGACAAACAATAGGTTGATGTCAACATGTTTAGTTATGTTGTGGAAAACTAGATGAGATGCTAAACATTTGCTCCAATAGTCACACTGAATGATTGAGATTCGTGACAATTTTACCCCAAGATCACTCAATAAATATGTCATCCATAACACTTCTAAGGGTGGTGTTGACTAATGCATGATCTCTCGCTTTGTATTGGACCAAGTTAAAGCATACCGCTTGTGCGAGCTCTTGGGTACAAAGTCTGGTCCCAAGAATATGGCGTATCCACCAACCAACCTTCTATCAGCAGAGGCAGAGAGAGTTAAGTTTGAGGAAGTCCGGATGAGAATTCCATCATGAATTGTCACCTTCAAGTATCTTAAAATTTATTTCATAGATAGCCAGTGATCTTCCATAGGTGAGTGCTTGAACTAACAAAATGGGTTAACTGGAAAGCTGATGTCTAGCCATGTCAAGGTGAGAAATTGTAAGGCTCCCACCATGTTCCAATACAAGGTGGCAATATTGGAAGCGATTGATGCTTAGTCTATGCTTGATGCAGATGCTAGTGTGGCAACCAGCCTCATTACTTCCATTTTGACATTGAGAGCAAATCGATGATGTACTTTTGTTGAGTGAGAAAGAGTGTGCCTGTCACTTATTTGCCTTCTACCCCTAGATAGTAATGTAACTTGCCGAGGTATCTAACTGCAAATTTTTCTCTCAGATAATAGATGAGTTTCACAAAACTTGTTTTCTTTGTTTCCCGTGACTTTAATGTCATCTATGTGCACAAGGATGAAAATTTGGCCTTGATCCTTGGCAAAAATGACCAACGACATGTCTATTTTGGCAATTCAGAATGCAAGGCATTAAAGGTGTGTACTTAAGTGAGCTCTCACGCTTGCTTAAGACCATAGAGGTCTGAGGCTGCTGGTTAGGTTCTTTTCACCATGCTGTGCACTCGACCTTTTGGTTGCTTTTCCATGAGAGGGATGGGTCCACGATCGATTTGTAGGGCATTTCTTCATGTGCCTCAACGTGCTGTATAAGTTGGTTGCTATGGCATCACTTGTGACTGATTTAGGCTGTGACATCTGAGAAATTTCATTCGGCCTTTGATGTTGTGCTGATCTAGTGAAATAAAAAATATTGCCTCTCATGATATATTCAAGTGAGCATATTCTAGGTAAAACTGGCTGATTGTCACTCTTGTTTGGAACAAATGTTGCTAAATGCAATGAGAAGGAGTGTAACATTGTTAGCATTGTCATGTAGGCTGTAATATGCTCACTTGAATATATCATGAGAGGCAATATTTTTTATTTCAAAAGATGGAAATCTATTTTCGTGAAAAGGAAGATGCCATGATGTGAACATTTTAAAGTATTTCATTCTTAAACATGGATATCCTTGATGCTTAGATGCATATCATGTGAACATGCATAGATTGCCTTTGAGGTCTAGTTTATCCTTTCTATGTTCGTACAAACATCAAAAACATGCACATCCATAGATCTTTAAAAAAGTTGTAATCTAGTTTTTGACTTAGTAAAATTTTCATTGAAGATTTGTTTTTGAAGACCCTTTTAGGAATACATTTTATGAGAAAAACAGTGGAGTTAAACACTTATGCCCAACATTTTCTTGGTATACCTGCATGTGACATCATGCTCAAATTAGTTTTTAGGATGTCCATATGGTTGCATTCAAAAAGGCTGTTTAGTTGTGGTTTGCTGACAAGATATTGTATGTTCAATGCCATGATTTTCCAAATAATTTGAAAAAACTTCAAACTCACCTCCCCAATCCAAGTGGAAGTACTTTATTTTCTTTGTTGTAAAATTTTTGGCATGATTTTTGAATGTAGAAAAAAATATTCCACACATCTGAATTGTTGTGCATGCAATATAACCAAATAAATTTTGAGAACCCATCAAAAAAGGAAACCCATTAGGAATCTGCATGGATGCAGGCCCCCAAATTTTAGAAAACACAACCTCTAATGGATCCTTTTAGGTTCCATTTTTATTTTGGAAGGGGAGTCAATGTGACTTCCCCTTCTAACAATCTTCCCAAATAAACTGGTCATAATGTCTATCATACCAAACACTAATAGAGTCTAACACAGACTCAACTATCCTAAACATTGGATGACCATGTCAACAATGCCACTCAAGTGTTGGTCCTCCATCAACTTGGTTCACTTCCTTATTCTCCTATTACAAATCCTTCCTTTATCCTTTAAGTAGAGTTTTCCCTGTTCTCAATTCCTTGGCATAGCAAGTTTGATGTGTGAATCCAAAAGTAACATCGTTATTCACACAATTTGTAAACAGAGAGCAAGTTCTTGGTTATATTAGAAACATGGAAAATATTATCAAGTTTAAATCTTCTTGACACACAAGAAGAACCAATGTGTTTAATTTTCAAACCTGTATCATCTCCTATCTTGATGCCTTCATATTCATGGTATGGAGAGTGCAGCGACAAATCTTTCAAGATGTTGGTGACATGGTGGCTGGCTCAGGAATTTGGATATCATGTCTTGTCATCATCAGTGGCTGAGTTACACTTTTCTATGGCTGCATAAACTTGCGCATTGGAATTGTAGTTCTCCTTGTGAAGTAAATTGGGTGTAGCGGTAATAGACTTTAGCCATGTTACCACTACTGTTGTTATTCCCTCCTTTCTTGCAAATTTTCTTGTTTTTGTTCTTGTAAAAATCATAGTTATGATATATATGTATTTGTTTTATTCATAACTTCCATTTGACCACACAGTCACATTCGCAATGGGATTACCATGATCGTTTCCTTCATTGATCACATTAATATGTGCCCCTTGGACTAAAAGAAGACTGTGCAAGGTTTTGTGTTACAAGGATACATCTCTCTCTCTCTCTCTCTCTGTGTGTGTGTGTGTGTGTGTGTGCGCACATCCGTCTCTCCATCCCTTCTTAGGTTAATGACTATGCTGTTATGTGGTGTGATCTTCCTGAAATGTACAATTTTAAGGACACAGGTCACTGTAAAGTGATGGCTATTGATTGTCTTGTTTGGTTTGAGGTGAGTAGTTTACTTCGTTCAGAAATACAAACTCTCTAGGTTATAGTGTTAAAGTTGGAGTTTGGCTCTTCATGTTCAAGGTCATAAATTTTGTTTCAGTTCCTATTTTTTCTGTTGTCGGCTGTGCAAAATCAATACTTAGATATTCTAATTTTATTCTTTTTGTTAACACGGTGTTTTGGTTCGGAAGTGATGATTCCTTATGTACTTTGGTTGCTTTTCAGTGGAATAGATTTGTTGATTCGTTCCCTGATATATACAAAGGCTATTCATGAACAAATGCTGAACCCTTTGTTGTTAAAAATATAGTTAGGCCCCTAAGCTTGGTTTGTTACTTGGGTGGAAATGCCTATGCCATCACCTAGGGCACCAAGGCTCGCCTATGCACCTATGCTTGCTCTTGTATTCATAGCTTTGCTCTTTCTCCTCAGCAGCCTGTGCTTTTTTTTTTCTCTTTTTTTTCCTCTTTGTTAGGTCTTCTTCTACTGCCTAAGGTAGATTTTTTTCTTCTATGAATAGAAGGCATTTCCTTTTTTTTTCTTCTTCTATGCAGGTTTTCTTTTCCTTATTCTTTTTGAAGTTGCATGTGATTTTCCGATATTATATCTGTGAAAAACCTTGCCGTTTAAAGACTCTATACAATATTTGTGACACTGGTATTAATGTATATATGCATGTATACAAGACTCACAAACAGAGTCATCATGGAGGTTGCTACTATGTTGAGGATTTTTGTTCCCTTTTTTAATAAAATATTAGAAGTATAATTTTACAGTCCAGGCTTTATGCTTTGGATATTAGAATTATAGATTTGGTAGTTGGTATTTAGGTACTTAGATGACTTTGCATCCTTTATAGCAATAGCAAAATAATTGTTCAACTTTATCAAGTTTACTTTGTCAAACTTCAATGGTGCTTAGTGTTGTATGCTCTATGGACTGCTCAATGCACCTACTCTAGTGTTGCCTAGGCTTCAGGCTTAACTTCCCACCTACTCTATCTCCAATACTTTTAACAATGCAGTTGAACTGATTGAAAATTTTTCATGCATGTGAATGGCGGCATGGTAGGCATATCAAGTCATTAAAGAATTGTTTATCTTCTTAAAACATTTCTTTAACATAATTACTTTTCGGTGTGCAATCTCTCATGAGTGCATTCGCTTAACCAATGAGTTTCGATATCTTCTGAAGTGCCAAGGGCAAAAGAAGACAAATTAGAAGTATGGTGTTGCAGCTTTCTATTTTTCTTTGTCTTTCTTTGCTGCATTTTCAGTAGCATTTAGTTTGGTTTTGTTGTTCATTTTTCTTGGTTGTTTCTGTACCAGGTGAAGAAGTTAATTTTTCAAGCAGTTAGAAAAGCACTGAAGGATATGGAGGCATTGACAATCAAGCCACACGCTCCACATAAGTTGGTGACACGGTCTTTGTTGTTCTAGCTCATGCCTATACTGTGGAATTGATGCACATATATGTATTATATGTGTATATAGCATATTATATATACATGTATGCATATATGTATATATATTTATGTTTGAACATATATGTTACATAATATAAATACATTATATATGTTATACAATGTCTATACAAGTGTATATAAGACATATAACATATATGCTATTTAACATATGTGTACATAGATATATGTAACATATATACACATGTATATATATGTACAAATATATACGTAACATATATTATGTAATACGTTAGATAATATGTTCATATATATATGTATACATATATATATTATGCATGTAACACATATAACATGGTATTACATATGTAATACCATGTTATATGTGTTACATGCATAATATATATATGTATACATATATATATGAACATATTATATAACGTATTACATAATATATGTTACGTATATATTTGTACATATATATACATATGTGTATATATGTTACATATATCTATGTACACATATGTTAAATAGCATATATGTTATATGTCTTATATACACTTGTATAGACATTGTATAACATATATAATGTATTACGTATATGTACATATATTATGTGTGTGTGTGTGTGTATATATATATATATATATATATATATATATTCATATTTGTATGTGTATATGTAGGCCTGGCCTGGCCCGGCCCGGCCCATCCCAGTTGAATTCCTCATTTTATCATCTTATGGTTTTGTTTCACTGACAACTGTAATACTTCTATCGCAGATTTAAGTAGAGGCTGCCCAAAATGTTAATATGATCTTTGTTTAAATAGTTGCAAAGAAATACCTGAACAGCAGTTAATTAGTGATGGTGTCACAACATCATCCAATAAGTATACATCTTCAGAAGCTGATGGACATGATAAAATCTTGTTTCCGAGCGTCTCTTGGAGGAGGAAAAACCAAATGTAAGAAAGTCCTGTTCTGATGAGGTTGGTGCTGGCGCTTGCGTAGTTGATCTTGCGGTTCCACAACTTCAACGGAAGGCTGACCATGGATTTCCTTGTCCTCCAAAGCAAATGGGTGGTTGCAGTGTGTGTTTTGGAGTTGAAGCATATTTTCCTTGAAAAGGAGGTCGCTGAGCTACTAAGAGAAGCTAAAGAATACATGATAGCAGTGGATTATTTCTGCTGCCAGATGTTTCTGATCAGTGCCGAATATGTTGAGAAGTGGTCAAGCAAGCTGCTGATGGGAAGAAAGAAGTTAGAAAAGTAGCTAAGAGGGATCGTTCTCATGACAACTATTTCTATTGCCCTGATGCAGGTGGCCTTTGTCATAAAAATCTCAAGCATTTCCAGTGGCACTGGAGGAGGGGTGAGCCTGTGATAGTACAGAATGTTCTCAATATGACATATGGTTTAAGCTGGGAACGAATGGTAATGTGGTGTGCTATTCGTGAAGTGCACAGCTCCAAGGGCACAACCAACCATAAATTTGTTGTTCTTAAGGTTAAACAAGTAACGACGAAGAAGATAGGACAGGAGATAAGCAAGAAAAGCTGGAGAGAAGAGATAGAGAGGGGAGGGAGTCATCTTTACTTGCTCCTCCTCCTCGACTAGATTAAAAGATCTAATTAGGGTTATGTCTAACCCCTTACAGAAAGAGTCTAGTAAATAAATAAAAATTCAAAGAACTACCTAATAACAAAGTTCCAAAATACAGAAAACCTCAACCAGCACGTTTTCAACACTCCCCCTCAAACTAGAGCATAGATGTCTATCTTGCTCATCTTGCTACAAAATTTCATGAAATCTGATATAGGGAGAGCTTTGGTAAATCTATTTGCAACTTGATCTTTTGAAGCAACATATTTAGTAAAGAAAATCCCTGCTTGAACCAAGTTCCTAAGATAGTGACAATCCACCTCGATATGCTTAGTCTGTTCATGGAAAACTGGTTATTGGTTATATAGGTGGCCGCTTTATTATCAAATTGCATTTTTATAGGCAATTCAATCTGAATTCCAAGGCCTTCTAGCATGGCTCTCACCCAAGTGATCTTAGTGGCAGTTTGAGCCATGGCTCGGTAGTTTGATTCTGCACTAAACCGAGGAGCGACGACTTCATTTTTACTTCTCCTTGAGACTAAGTTGCCTCCAGCAAAGATACAAAATCTCGTAGATGACTTTCTATCATCAATAGAGTCTGCATAATCTGCATCAGAATAAGTCTCTATCTGGAGTGATGAACTTCTTCTAAATAATAAGCTCTTTCTAAGGAAACCTTTTAGAAACTTTAATAGTAGCATAGTTGCATCCGAATGGGATTTTCTGAGATTGTCCATAAATTGGCTCAGTTTTCCCAAAGCAAAGGATATATCTGGTCGAGTGATGGTTACATATAGTAGCTTTCCAATCCATGACTTATATGATTTTCTCATGACGACTATTTGTATTGCATTGATGCAAGTGGCCTTTGTCATGAAAATCTCAAGCATTTCCAGAGGCACTGGAAGAAGGGTGAGCATGTTATAGTACAAAATGTTCTCAAAATGACATCCGGGTTAAGCTGGAAACCAATGGTTATGTGGTGTGCTACTCATGAAGTGCACAACTCCAAGGGCACAACCCACCATAAAGTGATGGCTATCACTTGTCTTGATTGGTGTGGGGTGAGTAGTTAGTTGGCAAGGAAGTACCTACTAGCTAGGTTGTAGTGTTAAAGTTGGACAATGGCTACTCGTGTTGAAGATCACAAATTGACTTCAAGTCTCTTTTTATTGTTGGCTCTATGAATTCAATTATCAGTTCACTTTTATTCTTTCACATTCTTTTGGTTGACAGAGCACTTTTGGTCGGGGACGATACTTGCTTATGTACTTTTGTTGCCTTTTCATTGAAAAGGTTTGTTGATTGGTTCACTAACCTACATAATGGCTATTCTTGAATGAATGTTGAACTCTATTTATTAAACATACACTTAGACCCCTAAAACTAGGCTGGTTGCGCAGGTGACCTGCATTTTAAAAAGCCAATGCCATGACCTAGGGCACCTACTTCTTCCCTTTTCTTGTTCTTCTTCTATTGTCAAAAGCAGAGTTGCTTCTTTTTTTTTGTGAACTGAATGATGTTATTTTTTTCTTTGTTTTTATGCAAATTTTTTTCTCTTATTCTTTTTCAAAGATGCTTGTGGTTTTGTGTTACAAGGATCTCTCTCTCTCTCTCTCTCTCTCTCTCTCTCTCTTTTTCTCTCCATGTATACACACACACACATCCCTCTTTGTATCCCTTCTTAGGTTAATGACTATGCCCTTATGTGGCACGTTCTTTGTGAAATGTACAATTCCAAGGGCACAGGCCAGTCTTGATTGGTTTGAGGTGAGTAGTTTAGTTCATTAGGAAACACAAACTCTCTAGGTTCTAGTGTCAAAGTTGGAGTGTGGCTCTTTGTGTTCAAGAAAAGAAATTTGGCTTCAATTCCTTTTTTTTCCATTGTCGACTGTACAAAATCAATACTTAGATATTCTAATTCTATTTTTTTTTGTTAACACAGTGTTTTGGTTGGGGAGTGATGATTTCTTATGTATTTTGGTTGCTTTTTAGAGGAACAGATTTGTTGATACGTTCCCTGATACATACAAAGGCTATCCATGAACAAATGTTGAACCCTTTGTTGTTAAAAATATAGTTAGGCCCCTAAGCTTGGTTTGTTACCTGGGTGGAAATGCCTATGCCATCACCTAGGGCACGAAGGCTCTCCTATGCACCTATGCTTACTCTTGTACTCATAGCATTGCTCTTTCTCCTCGGCAGCCTGCACTTTTTTTTTCTCTTTTCCTTCCTCTTTGTTAGGTCTTCTTCTACTGTCTGAGGTACAATTTTTTTCTTTTGGAAACAGAAGGAGCTTCTTCTAGAAACAGAAGGCATTTCTTTTCCTTATTCTTTTTTATGTTACATGTGATTTTGCCATATCATATCTGAAAAAAACCTTGCCATTTAAAACCTGTAAATTTGTGATTAATGTATATATGCATGTATAGAAGATAGTTTTATAACAAACAAAATCATTATGGAGGTTGTTACTATGTTGAGATTTTTTGTTCCTTTTTTAGTAAAATATTGGACGTGTAATTTTACAGTCCAAGCTTTTATGTTGTGGATATTGAAATTAGAGATTTGGTGATTGATATTTAGGTACTTAGATGACTTTGCATCCTCTATAGCAATTGCAAAATAATTGTTCAACTTCATAATGCTTTCTTTATCAAACTTCAATGGTGTTTAGTGTTATATGCTCTATGGAGTGTTCAAGGCACCTACTCTATTGTTGCCTAAGCTTCTGGCTTAACTGCCCACCTAGTCTGTCTCCAGTGCTTTTAACAATGCAGTTGAACTTATTGAAAAATTGTTCGTGCATGTGAATAATGGCATGGTAGACATATCAATTCATTAAAGAATCTGTTTATTTTCTTAAAACATTTCTTTTTCACAATTACTTTTTGATGTGCAATTATGTTGCTTTCTCCTCAGATCTATGGATATGTTACCATCTATAATTTGTGTTTTTTTTCCTCAAGAAATTACAAAAAAGTACCTATCATTTGAACAAATAACAAATCATCCCTTAACTTTTAAGGATCTACAAATAATCTCTCAACTTTTAAGAGAATTCCCTAATGGAGAAGGTTAAAGTATGGGAATAATTTAAAAAATTACCTCTTCTAGTAAGAAATATATCATTTTGCAATTTTAATGGTTTTCATCCAGAGGCAGTTCTTTGTAAAGTTTTCACAAAAGTTTGATAGCCTATTTTTTACCTTTAAAACTTAACTGGTGGTTCCTTATTTAGTCAAAAGTTAGACAGCTTTTTGTAATTTTTTCCTTGTCTTATTAGGGTTCTTATTATGCAATATCTATTTCCTTCAAGTGTTGTCTATGATTCTGCCATGTGTTTGTTAAATTTCTCCCAACAATCACAGCAAGAAAATATCGGCATAAAAGAAGAAGGATGCATCAATCATTTAGATGTCTCAATCGGTTGAGGTATGGTGGCTAATTATATTATAATAGGACTGCACGCTAATTAAATAAAGTAAAACAATGCTCTTGCTAATGATGGATAGGTTGCACATATGAAAAAAGACAATATACAAACCAAACAAATGGATCTGGATTCATATCCAAACCTCGAATAGAAAAGGACCAAATAATACGTTTCCCTTAACAATTTT